>NW_016163733.1:25080-35018 GCF_001687245.7 Rhagoletis zephyria | reverse complement strand
AAAGCAAATTTTGCGTTATTGCCGTTTGTGTTATTTCACCCCCCCGACCCGAAGATCGAATTTGGCGACTAAATTGAAGAAGCAGAAATGTTCTAATTCTTCATTTTTTACCATATATCTATATATTTTTTAACTTAATATCTCATTACCAGCTCGATTCCGTGTGAGGCAATGTGCTTTGGCCAGGGGTTCTTTAGCTTCGAAAAATATAGTAGGTGGTGGTGATCACTTTGGTATCTAGACTGCCCTCGGATTGCCAGGTATATGAAGGTTACCTTGAGGTTCTTGCCCTGTACCGTCGAGAGATTTGGGCGGAAATACAATGGGGTGGAATCATAAATAATACCCGCCTACCAGCTGCCGGTACTCGGGGGGCTACATGCTGGAAACAAGCGCAAAATAAGCCACATAGGGCGAGAACGCAAGGCCCGTCCTTTGCTAAAGTAGAGTAAAAGAAAGGGATACTCCTAAGGGTTCGAGATGAAAACCAGGTGGACGAACTGGAAATAGCTATATGCGGAGATAGCTACAGGTTGGTTACTTTAAGGTAGTAGCGTGCGATGACGACAGGTCGACGGAACTCTATAAGAAGTCTACCCCGGAGCGATGCTACGGGCCGTCGATCTAAAAGACATTGTACTAGAGATTATAAGGTTTTAGTCCCAAGTTACCTTTCCACAACTGGAAGGTGGTGAGGCTGGAAGCCAGAACCAAGGCGCGGGGTTAGCTGGTGGGGCACTGAATGGGCCTATCAAAGACAGCGTGGCTGGCTGGCTAAAACAGATCTCCTCACCAAAGATAAACTGTAGGATATTTCAAGCCTTAAAAATCTGTGTCCAAATGGTGTTTCACCACTTCAGCTGCAGCAATCTTTGGAGTTAAGCTCAAAATGGATGTATGCTATATTTTAGGGGAGTCCCAACTTTTACTACATTCCGTTGAACTGATTGCTTTCATCCAAGGGACGGGAAGCACATTCCACACTGATTGAATCTATTTTCAGGCAAGTGGTTAAAAACAAACTTATCGCATCTCAGCGTACCTACTTATATGAAAATAGTGTCGCACATTGAGAAATTCTTAACTATGTTGCTTTCAACAACATTTCGAGGATGCGTGCAACAACATTACACGTGAGGAAATCACGTCAGGTCAAACGAGTTTGGACAACGACTCACAGCTTGTGTTGCTCGTCGCTTGAGAGATACGTTTGCAGAGGAATCCCGCAGGGTGGGTTATATCAATAAATGAATTGTTGCGAGCCCTGGCAAGGGGTGAGGCTCCAAAGTCATTGCGTATGCTGAATACTCTGCGCTGATTGTGAGTGGAAACGTTCCTCGAAATAAGAAAAAAGTGGTCCAAGGTCAAGACAAAACTGATCTGGTTGTCTTTAAAGGAAAGTACTCAATATCCGCGCTGCACCCCCGCCGATAGGCAACACGATGCCGAAGCTAGGGAAATCCGCAAAATATCTAGGCCTAGTACTGGACCAAAAGCTGAACTGTGTACCAAATTTTAAAGAGAGTGTTAAGTAAGCAACGGCAGCCGTCTACAGCTATAATGGGGCAATTTGACGCAGCTGGGAGCTATGCCACTATATGTTAGCTGAAGTTGCTGCCACAAAGGATGCTGTTGAACACTTACAGTCAGGAGAAATCATATGTAACAATAACTTGATCTACTTAAATACTCAGGCGGCACTAAAAGCGTTTAACTCGGTCACATTGAGTTCAAAAAGCGTAGAAGATTGTCACACACCTCCAAACGAAATGGCTGAGTATTCCGTTCTTCACTTGGTAAGGGTGTCAGGGCATCGAAAAATACCCAACAACGAAAAGGTGGACGAACTTGCAAGGGTTTGCATATCCGTTTCACATTCGCAACCCCGGAAGGGTCTAGGCATGCCGCTCGTTATATGCAAACTCATTCCAGCATTGCACAGGTTGCCTACTCTCACCACTAGCAGCAATACGCTCATAATACGGTCATAATGGAACGAGAAGCTGGCGAGAAGTCTACTACCGCTGAACAGATGGGACTTAGCCACAGCCACTCGGAGAGATTAGGGGTTGCCACACAATAACCTCTGCAGAAGCTTTATCTTTATCATAAGAGTCAGAAACCAGAACGTAACGCACTTTGTAAAATAATTGAAGAGTTTTTGGGTTCAGAATTTTTCGACCTTCTAACCGACATAGCCGAAGTAGGAATACGGCAACTTTAGGATTACGCAGAGACTCAACACGATGGATTGAGTAGGGGGGGTTCTACCGTTCCGCGTGTTATCAAAACGGGGCCACAATTTAAGGGCCTTGGTGTGCTAGTGGGGTCTTTGGCAGACACTTCTGCCTAACCAGCTGCTTCGTCTGAGAGTCGTCCCCCAGAGGGCTGCATGTTCTTTGAAGTATAAAAGTAGCACACGCGTAAGTTTTTATGCACTGAAACTCATATCTCATTTCTGGTGGCCTTATCTGATAAGCGTTTGGCATAAAAATTTTCCTAAGCAATGCGTTAAGGTCAAAAGTAAGAACAAAAATAATTTTGAAATGCGTGCAGCAGAAGAAGTGGGCCAAATCTAAAACTATGTATAAACAGTAGCAATAAAACAAGAAAATTATAGATAACAGCAGCTCTTTTACTGCGATGATATATAGATGATATATATAAACGTACATAAGTATGTAAATAGCGCAGAAGATGAATAAACAACATGACATGGCGGTGAAGACACAATTTTTATTTTTTATGCGTGCAGACAATCATAGTTATAGCTTTATTTATTTGAGTGTACGACTGCTTTTTGCCTTGCCGGCTCTAGGTATTTACATACATATGTCAAGGTATTGAATGACCATAAATTTATGTCCAGTTTGTAAATTACCAAAAATTTTTGGTCTATTTTAATAGCCCAAAAAAATTGTGTTCAGTTTTTATTTGAACAAAAATTTATGTCCAGTTTTTGAATTACCAAAAAATTATGTCGTTTTTATTTGAACAAAAATTTAAGTCCAGTTTTTGAATTACCAAAAAATTATGTCCAGTTTTTATTTGAACAAAAATTTATGTCCAGTTTTTGAATTACCAAAAAATAATGTCCAGTTTCAAATTAATTTTATAGCTAATTATTTTGAGGCACGCGCGTATTGGTCCATTTTTGCGGTCTACTATTGCTAAACATTAGTTGCTCTCTACTTTTTAGCGCACATATTTTTTATCCATCTTTTAAGTGCGAAAAATTATTTACATATATCCACTTCTAGCCGTAAATTTTATATGTTCAGTTTTTAAATGACCAAATATAATAAAGGCTAATATTTTATACAATGCATTAATATTTATGTCTAGTTTTTGAATATCTAAATATTTATGTCATTTTTTTAGTAGCCAAAAGTAACAGTTCATTTTTTAAACAATCATAAATTTATTTACACATTTCGATTTGGAAAAATTTTAAATGTCCATAAATGTATGTCCAGTTTTGAAAAATCAAATATTTATGTCCAGCTTTTGATAACCAAATATTTATGTCCAGTTTACAAATTAATACATATATATGTCTAGTTTAAAAAAATCCCAAAATGTATGACACTTTTTTCATAACCAAATATTTATGTCCAGTTTTTCAACAATTACAAATTTACTTTCACCTTTGAAATGACGAAAACGACGAAATGACCAAAAATTAATGTGCAGTGAAAAAAATATATATATATATTTATGCCCAGTTTTTAATAACCAAATACAAGTTTTTTAATGACCAAATATTTCTGTCCAATTCCAGTTCACCTCCAGTTTATGTTCACCTCTGAGAGGACCAAAACTTTAAATGACTAAAAACAACAACAAATTAAACAGAAACCTCAAAGAGGTAAGGTAGACATTCATACATACATAGATTAAAAAAGAGGCATATAAAGCGACAATAATGTTCACGGGGCCAGAAGAAAATGTTGAAATTCGCTAAAATGAGCCCAAAAAAGCTGGGGGCTGTAAAGCCAATTAGTAGAAAGAAACAGTATTTTTTATCTCTAACACAAACCGTGTCAGACTCTACAGTCCTTATTCTCACTAGTATAAGCTAATTAGGAAAAATCTTGAAGTGAGCGGAAGTGAGCAAGCCTTTGGGAAAGAGGAGAAGAGTAAACATTTTCACGAGTGGATCGTAGTTGGGATCTAGAACTGGAGGAGTTGCTTTCAGTCAGGTACATTCCTAAACTCTCAAGGTAAAGCTCCTGAAATGCAGCAGCTCGTTCTAAGCAACGGTACCGCGATAGCTAAGTTCTATTGGGATTAAACCAAATGCACCACCAGTCGGACCAGAGTTGGGCAAGCGTAGCGATGGTGTTTCTCGCGAGAGTCTTTCTTCAGCTGCTCAGACCTTACTATCAGGTAGGCAGCAGGACTCAACGGTTGCTCGTGGCATTTTCAAAGAGACTTAGTTACTTTTTCAGAATAGATAAGTGGCAATAGTTTCATGTGGCATAACAAAGTAAATGAGATTGTAAGTCCATTTGCTCTCCAATAGATGCTCATCTCTGCCTCCTCGCTTGGATACAGCCATGCTACACCGCTAAAATTAAATCTCTTGTGCTTGTCACAAATTCTGCATATTCGTAGCTCTCTACTACGCTATATATATATATGTATGTATAATGCGCGAACAACTTCTGCGCAGCATAAAGAGCTATTTTCGTCTCATAAATTTAATCAGTTCGCCAGTTCGTAAAACAGACAAAAAAACAACGCCTCCGAGTTCTTCTGCAGAAAGTGCTAGCAGCTTGGTAGCGACAACGTCGACGCCAGTGAAACTAAAAACAGTAGCTGATGCTTGGCTATCTTCGCTGCTGGCTGACAAGCAATTTATAGCTGAAATACAATGCCGGCGAACGGCGAACTCACCACAGCGAAATTCGCGCTGTCAAAATTAGAACACCCGCAAGCATATGAAATTGAACACAGCCAAAGCGAAATGCGAAGTTCGCTTGGCGGCGTTTCATGGCGATAGATTTATTTCTATCGCCCTGCTGGGCGATGACAGCTGTGCGTGCCAAAGGTGGCCGTATTTGTTTTTTGCTTTCAAAGTTTTAAAAGAAAACAACCTAAACACGATTTTTTTTTTGTTGTTTGAAAAATATAGTTGTGGATTCGTTAAATCTGGCTTGAAACAAATTATTTACAATAATCTTTCTTTGTTTTATATTTATATTTGTTATCATTTCCTCATTTCTAAATATGGTTTAGTTTTTTCTAAATATGGTCACCCAAATTATAAAGGCGACCAAATGGGATCAGCTGTTTTCGCTACCGCTCTAATTCTGTTTAAGAAGGCGAAATAGCTGGGCGAACGGTGAACGACAGCATCGCCCAATTCGGCGAAGTTTGCCGTTCGCCGGTATTGTATTTCAAGCATTATGGTTGTTTTTTGCTCTTAATTTTTTTTTTTTTACTGTTGGCTGCTACTCTTCTGCTGCTACATTGTCCATTGCCGTTCTTAAGCTCTGTGATTCTTTAGGATGGTACTCGCGCTTTTGCTATTGCGCTTCTTTTTTTTCCCCTGGACGGACGCGCTTTGCTGCTAAGTGTTTCACTTGATTTTATGGCATTTTTATACGCTTTGGTGCTTCATATACATCCAACTATGTATGTATGTGTGTGTGTATGTATGTATGTTTTTATGCGTATCTCTGTTGGTTGGCGTCCGTCATTTCATAGTTTTCAGTTTCGCCTTAACTTTCCGTTTACGCTTCCGCTTTATTTCCATTTTAATTTATGTTGTTTTAATTTTTTTTTAGCTTGTTGCTTTAATGCTTTCAGCTTTTAACGGCATCTGCCTTAATCCGCTTTAATAAAATAAAATTCTTGTTTTATTCTAGGTTTGGTATGGCGATTTATGCTGTTAGGCGTCACTTTAGTCGTGCCCAGAAGCGCTTCTCTTAGCTTTTGTGTTTACAGTCAACAGAAGTCTACAAATAAAACGCAAAATATTAAAACAAAAAAAAAACGGAATATTGTATTACCATACCACTGCCTTTACCATAACCACTAACATTAACATTATCATTACCATAGCCATAGGCTATTACGATTGCCATACTTCATACATACATACACACAGGTAGCAATTTTGAATTATCTGAATTTAATGTTGTAAGTTAGTTACGTTTGATCTATAACTAATAACGAGACAGTTTAGTCAATTTGAAGAGTTTCCAAGCCCAAGCTTGCTGAGGTTGCTGTTCCACTACGTAACATCCCTTTGAGATTCCGTGCTCATCTCGCCTCGAAGGCTCATCTAAGGATACTTCGGAGTTGTATGTATTAAAGTCCAAGATTATGGACAGAAGTAATTAGATACTATCGAAGACTTGTTCACCATCTGATTCCTGAACTAGTCTGGAAATGTTCCGGCACTAGACGTAAAACGGTCCTTAAATAGTCGTGAAATAATCTCGAAATTACCACGCGCTGATCGAATGGAGTGACACGAGATTCGGAAACTCTAGAACTTTTGAAGATCTTCCAATAGAATTCAGGCGCCTGGACTACACAGTCCCACCTACTGAACTAAACAATAATTTTTGGACAAAGACCTCTTCAAGGGATAAATGGAACGAACATTCAGTCTTCATATCTTATGTGGACTCAGCAGCCATCGAAATTGAGGGCTCCAAGCTGGGTTCGAAGGTAGGAATTGGGTTATACATACTCGCTATAACTATCTTTTCTGATAGCCAGGCAGCTATTAAAGCACTTAATTTTGACAGATGTACACAACGCAGATTGCCCTGGAATGTAGACGTACTCTAAATGAGTTGACAAGGGGTTACGTCCCTAATATTTTATTGGGCCAGACCATAATGACATGCCGGGCAAATTTGTTGCAGGTGAACAAGCAAGGAAAGGAACCTTACTACCTGAAATCAGTATAATTTCCTGCCAACTCTGGCTGGAGAATAACGTGTAGGATAGTAGGATATAAATATCTGGCCTAAGTTGGGTAAACATAGATCTCGTCCTCTCCTCCGCTTGGGGTGACCAATGCTCCGACATTTGATTGGAGTTCCAAGTTATTATGAGTGGCTCATACACCGCAAAATCAGTGAAAGAATTGTCGCGGCGGAGTGGAGTGATGTCACCGTCCAGCGCACGGTGAACAGGGGTACATCCCAGGGTGGCGTTTTCCTACCGCTTTTCTGGATTGTGGTCGTGTGATGGACCTACTAAAGGAGTTGGGGAGCAGCGGGTGTCGGGTGATTGCTTGTGCTGATGATGTGGCACTTTTAGTTAGGGATAAATTTTTGGATAGCCTCTACGACTTAACTCAAGGTTAATTGAACCTGCTGATCAGATGGTCAGCGAACTGTGAGTTGCTCCAAATCCTAATAAAATGGAAGTCGTTTTGTTCCCTAGGAGGAATAAGGTGCCCCACGCCACTCCTCCCTCGGTCAGGGAGTTTTCGCCTGGCGCTTTCTGAAAGGCTCAAGTACGTGGGCTTGATTTTTGACAGGAAGCTGTCGTGGAAGTCTAATATCGAGGAGAGAGTGAGGAAGGCTTCTGTTGCTTTAGTTATATAGCTGCAGAAGGACAATATGTAAGGGTTGAGGCCTTCTCTCAAGATTATTTCCTGGCTCTATGAGCCCCTAGTCAAGCCCATTATATTTTATAGAAAACTCGTCTAGTCTAAGGAAGCAGTCGATTGTCTGCTGGTAGCCGCGATGGCGCTAAGGGAGCTTAACATCTACTCAAAGAGTCTGGAGTCAATTAGAGCCCTGGGCTCACTCACGGTATGCTCGAACCTTGTTGGAGAATGCCTTAACTGACTTTCCATGGCGTCGGAATATTACTTTATCAGACTTTTCTTGTTACCAGCCCATAGTGAAATCGCAGGAAACTGTGCAGCTGATGAACTCGCCGAAGGCGGATGCAGATGATAGGATTTTCCTTGACTACTTGTGTTCTTATCTTGGGAAGATGGGCCTCGGGGTCAATTCAGCAAACGTTCTACGGATCTACTTAGGCTCGCGAAGCCGGATCACCCGATTTCAGCCTCTGTACTGATAGGGCATTGTCCTATCGGGGTTCATGCAGTCAGATTAAATATAGTATGGAGGACGAGAAGATGGAGCCAACTCAACATTACCTATTACATAGCCCAGATTTTGCTAGATTGTGGCTTAAACACTTAGTTTCATACTCTTTGACAAGCCCGGAGCAGCTCTTCGGGATTAAGTTTGGTCGCCTGTGAAACTTGGTTCGCGGCACTCAGCGAACCGCATCCAGTGGTATCAGAAAGGACCAACTTCCGCGGTCTAAGTGAGCCCCTTACAAGGGGTAGCCACCTAAACCTAACCTTATTAGGAGTATAATTGCCACACTGAGCCGTTATCATTGCCATTTATATTACCGTTATGGTTATTCAATATCGTTGCCAGCTTAAAAACTTACGTAAAGATTTGCTGCATCCATTTTCCCGCTTCAATTTGCAAATTGTAACAGGTATACTGAGCTCTTTTTGATCTTGAGTCAATTAAACAATAAAATGCAAATACTTGCATACATATCTATATACATATGTATGTATGACTATCAAATATGTTAAGTACAAACTAAAGCAGCCTTACAACTTTAATTACTCTGTACCAGTCGGTGCAATGATTTTCAACAGTTCACACCCTTGTTTAAGATAAATAAATATGTATGTAACTATATAACTACATACATTCCTGGGGTAACTAAATACAACAGAGAAAGGTAGTAGTAAATAATCAAAATTCGATCTAATTAAGTATTATGTATAATGGAGAAGGCATTGAGATAAGGGAGTAAGTACCCTTTAGGATATATACTGATATACAAAAGTATTGAAAATAGACTAGCGACGAATATAACATTTATTTATTTTTAGTTATAGTTTTACAATTAAGTTTGAAATCTTTTAGCACAAAACTAGTAATAAGTATGTATATGGTATAAATTACTAGAGAATAAAGATGATTGCACTTATACACCCATACTGCTACTGCTCAAAGCTTAACAAGCACCTATGTACATATTTACTTATGTACAACATTATTATTTTATATTTGGAAATTCATAGTTTTCTGCAATATAACGAATGAATTTTTAATAGCTGCTCATATTAAAATGTAAATTTTCCTTACACGTGTATGCATTATTTGCATATTTAATTAGTATAATCATATGTACGTACGTACATACATGCATATGTTCATATGTATATGCATGGGAACTGCTAACAAGCACACAGATATTCACACTTGAAAACTAAGATAGAATTATATATGGCAATCCCTCAAGCAGAAAAATAAATAAATTGAAGTTGTTTTTATGGATATTTTATGGATTTTCAAATTCGTCACAACAAGAGCTGCAAACTAGCAGTTTCTCTGATAACACTTATTTATGTACTTATATGTATGTTAGACTGGTTAAAAATAATCGACTATGAAAAAAGGTGCCCTTTAAAAGCAGAGCCTTTAAATTGAGATTTGTAGCTCACTCATCGCAAATTTCTATCTTCCATAAAAAAACAAGGATTTTTGATTAATTTTAAATTTTATTACCCATTCAAAAGTTATTCAATGCTAAAGGGCTGTCTGCAGTTCACAAGAATAATCAAAAGAAATATTTTTATTCATACCCACAATATTAACTAGCGGTTGAGCTGGGGTTAGTTAAGACGTGGTGAGTTAAGGTGAGTTGGGTGCGTTGAGTTGAGGTAGTTAAGGTAAGGTGAGGTGAGCGGAGTTAAGGAGTGAGGTGATCGCAGGCATTATAACATGATATAAATAATCATAAACTTCAGTCTTATCTTCAACTTTGATTCTTTATCTTCTTCTTTACATATCTCCATTATTTCCATTGTCTGTGCCTTTGTCATAATTTTACCAGTTTATTTAAATTTACCTCTTCATCTT
>NW_016163733.1:12594-25055 GCF_001687245.7 Rhagoletis zephyria | reverse complement strand
TTTAGGTACGTACGTATGTTTTTACGTAGCGAACGCTATAATCATACATATCACGCAATAAAGCCAATGCGGACACATAAATTCTTATGCAGTGCTTTGGTACTTTGGTGACCCGAAGGGGGGGGTGAAATAACACAAACGGCAATAACGCAAATTTGTGTTATTTCCCATTTGAATGTGAAATAACACAAATTTGCTTTATTTCATTTCTCGTTGAGCAATAAGACCAACTTTTATACTTAACAATTTGAGTAATAAAGCAAACTAGTGCACATATGTACGTAGTCACCCAGTTACATTTGACAAAAAGTAGTACATGAACAAGTTAAATGGACGGATTTGTAAGTATACAATTTTGAAAGTGCCCGGCGTCGCGGCGGTCCGCGTTGGCGCGCCGCCCCGCGCCACCCCGCGCCGCGTTCCACTACGCGCTCGCGTCCCCCGCCCCTCCCCTCCTTTCGCAATTATGTACTGGTGGCATTATAACCGTTTAGAAAAAGGAAAAATTATAAAATAACACTAGTTCACTTCTGAAACTGCTTTTTAATGTCCAAGTAATGGGAATTATTGTGTATGGTGTTATTGCATGCTGCATCCCACCCATAGTGGAATTTACCAGGTGCCATTGCTTTATTTGAAAATTTGCCTATAAAATGTGACTATAAGGCAGCCGAATGTCAGAAAATAAAGCGAGAAATCCGTTTTATTACTTCATCTGTTTATTGCGACATGGTTCCATGCAAACATTTTAAGGTTTTCCAGCAATGTTTTTAACAACATATTAAAAAGCATGCAGAATAAATTCATACAAAAGCGCTATGTCCAATATGCGGAGCAGTTTTTAAAGACGATGCTTTTCCTATATTTTGTTAGACTTTTCATAAGTAAAAATATTTTGTGAATATTACTTTCTTCATATGAATTATATCACATTTTTTGTTTAATTCAAGGCCTATCAAACAGGTTTAGAGCATTTGAGCAAAAACAACATTTGCCTGTATTTTGTTGTTGTTGTCTGGTATCGAAGGTGCCAAAAACTGTTCTGATTTTTTTCTTCTACATCAAAGCGTGCCATGCGAAATACGAAAAAGGTAAAAAATTTAAATTGAAAAAATGAAAATTGTTGCAGCTTTCTTTCTTAGTAAATTGGTTCGCTTCTCGAAGCATTGATCCACCATCCTGTGCCAGGTCCAGTAATCAGCGGTTGTGCTGCTGAGTTGGTCGAGCTTTCCAAAAGCTGCTATTTAATCGCTGGTTTTGTATGGCAAATGTTTCACATGCAAATAGATTTTAACAATTTAGAATTTTTTTGAGAAGAAATGGTAAATATTTGACATTTTCGAGAACAAATAATTTGAAATAAATCAAATCAGCTGCTATACTGATATTACCTGTGCAATGTGCCTTGGTTTAACTGTATTTTTGGAATAAACAAAGTTCTTTTTGCTTCTGTCAGTAAACTGTGCTTTTTGTTTTTACAAATAGTATAAATAAGCAATGGGAAATAAGGCAAAATTTGTTTTATTTCCAACCTTTGTTGGAAATAAAGCAAAACTCAGATTTTGGTATTATTTCCCATTTAAAAGTGAAATAAAGCAAATTTTGCGTTATTGCCGTTTGTGTTATTTCACCCCCCCGACCCGAAGATCGAATTTGGCGACTAAATTGAAGAAGCAGAAATGTTCTAATTCTTCATTTTTTACCATATATCTATATATTTTTTAACTTAATATCTCATTACCAGCTCGATTCCGTGTGAGGCAATGTGCTTTGGCCAGGGGTTCTTTAGCTTCGAAAAATATAGTAGGTGGTGGTGATCACTTTGGTATCTAGACTGCCCTCGGATTGCCAGGTATATGAAGGTTACCTTGAGGTTCTTGCCCTGTACCGTCGAGAGATTTGGGCGGAAATACAATGGGGTGGAATCATAAATAATACCCGCCTACCAGCTGCCGGTACTCGGGGGGCTACATGCTGGAAACAAGCGCAAAATAAGCCACATAGGGCGAGAACGCAAGGCCCGTCCTTTGCTAAAGTAGAGTAAAAGAAAGGGATACTCCTAAGGGTTCGAGATGAAAACCAGGTGGACGAACTGGAAATAGCTATATGCGGAGATAGCTACAGGTTGGTTACTTTAAGGTAGTAGCGTGCGATGACGACAGGTCGACGGAACTCTATAAGAAGTCTACCCCGGAGCGATGCTACGGGCCGTCGATCTAAAAGACATTGTACTAGAGATTATAAGGTTTTAGTCCCAAGTTACCTTTCCACAACTGGAAGGTGGTGAGGCTGGAAGCCAGAACCAAGGCGCGGGGTTAGCTGGTGGGGCACTGAATGGGCCTATCAAAGACAGCGTGGCTGGCTGGCTAAAACAGATCTCCTCACCAAAGATAAACTGTAGGATATTTCAAGCCTTAAAAATCTGTGTCCAAATGGTGTTTCACCACTTCAGCTGCAGCAATCTTTGGAGTTAAGCTCAAAATGGATGTATGCTATATTTTAGGGGAGTCCCAACTTTTACTACATTCCGTTGAACTGATTGCTTTCATCCAAGGGACGGGAAGCACATTCCACACTGATTGAATCTATTTTCAGGCAAGTGGTTAAAAACAAACTTATCGCATCTCAGCGTACCTACTTATATGAAAATAGTGTCGCACATTGAGAAATTCTTAACTATGTTGCTTTCAACAACATTTCGAGGATGCGTGCAACAACATTACACGTGAGGAAATCACGTCAGGTCAAACGAGTTTGGACAACGACTCACAGCTTGTGTTGCTCGTCGCTTGAGAGATACGTTTGCAGAGGAATCCCGCAGGGTGGGTTATATCAATAAATGAATTGTTGCGAGCCCTGGCAAGGGGTGAGGCTCCAAAGTCATTGCGTATGCTGAATACTCTGCGCTGATTGTGAGTGGAAACGTTCCTCGAAATAAGAAAAAAGTGGTCCAAGGTCAAGACAAAACTGATCTGGTTGTCTTTAAAGGAAAGTACTCAATATCCGCGCTGCACCCCCGCCGATAGGCAACACGATGCCGAAGCTAGGGAAATCCGCAAAATATCTAGGCCTAGTACTGGACCAAAAGCTGAACTGTGTACCAAATTTTAAAGAGAGTGTTAAGTAAGCAACGGCAGCCGTCTACAGCTATAATGGGGCAATTTGACGCAGCTGGGAGCTATGCCACTATATGTTAGCTGAAGTTGCTGCCACAAAGGATGCTGTTGAACACTTACAGTCAGGAGAAATCATATGTAACAATAACTTGATCTACTTAAATACTCAGGCGGCACTAAAAGCGTTTAACTCGGTCACATTGAGTTCAAAAAGCGTAGAAGATTGTCACACACCTCCAAACGAAATGGCTGAGTATTCCGTTCTTCACTTGGTAAGGGTGTCAGGGCATCGAAAAATACCCAACAACGAAAAGGTGGACGAACTTGCAAGGGTTTGCATATCCGTTTCACATTCGCAACCCCGGAAGGGTCTAGGCATGCCGCTCGTTATATGCAAACTCATTCCAGCATTGCACAGGTTGCCTACTCTCACCACTAGCAGCAATACGCTCATAATACGGTCATAATGGAACGAGAAGCTGGCGAGAAGTCTACTACCGCTGAACAGATGGGACTTAGCCACAGCCACTCGGAGAGATTAGGGGTTGCCACACAATAACCTCTGCAGAAGCTTTATCTTTATCATAAGAGTCAGAAACCAGAACGTAACGCACTTTGTAAAATAATTGAAGAGTTTTTGGGTTCAGAATTTTTCGACCTTCTAACCGACATAGCCGAAGTAGGAATACGGCAACTTTAGGATTACGCAGAGACTCAACACGATGGATTGAGTAGGGGGGGTTCTACCGTTCCGCGTGTTATCAAAACGGGGCCACAATTTAAGGGCCTTGGTGTGCTAGTGGGGTCTTTGGCAGACACTTCTGCCTAACCAGCTGCTTCGTCTGAGAGTCGTCCCCCAGAGGGCTGCATGTTCTTTGAAGTATAAAAGTAGCACATGCGTAAGTTTTTATGCACTGAAACTCATATCTCATTTCTGGTGGCCTTATCTGATAAGCGTTTGGCATAAAAATTTTCCTAAGCAATGCGTTAAGGTCAAAAGTAAGAACAAAAATAATTTTGAAATGCGTGCAGCAGAAGAAGTGGGCCAAATCTAAAACTATGTATAAACAGTAGCAATAAAACAAGAAAATTATAGATAACAGCAGCTCTTTTACTGCGATGATATATAGATGATATATATAAACGTACATAAGTATGTAAATAGCGCAGAAGATGAATAAACAACATGACATGGCGGTGAAGACACAATTTTTATTTTTTAAATTTTTTTCCGGAGCCAAATATACAAAACAACGCGTGCAGACAATCATAGTTATAGTTTTATTTGTTTGAGTCTACGACTGCTTTTTGCCTTGCCGGCTCTAGATATTTACATACATATGTCAAGGTATTGAATGACCATAAATTTATGTCCAGTTTGTAAATTACCAAAAATTTGTGGTCTATTTTAATAGCCCAAAAAAATTGTGTTCAGTTTTTATTTGAACAAAAATTTATGTCCAGTTTTTGAATTACCAAAAAATTATGTCCAGTTTTTATTTGAACAAAAATTTATGTCCAGTTTTTGAATTACCAAAAAATAATGTCCAGTTTTTATTTGAACAAAAATTTATGTCCAGTTTTTGAATTACCAAAAAATAATGTCCAGTTTCAAATTAATTTTATAGCTAATTATTTTGAGGCACGCGCGTATTGGTCCATTTTTGCGGTCTACTATTGCTAAACATTAGTTGCTCTCTACTTTTTAGCGCACATATTTTTTATCCATCTTTTAAGTGCGAAAAATTATTTACATATATCCACTTCTAGCCGTAAATTTTATATGTTCAGTTTTTAAATGACCAAATATAATAAAGGCTAATATTTTATACAATGCATTAATATTTATGTCTAGTTTTTGAATATCTAAATATTTATGTCATTTTTTTAGTAGCCAAAAGTAACAGTTCATTTTTTAAACAATCATAAATTTATTTACACATTTCGATTTGGAAAAATTTTAAATGTCCATAAATGTATGTCCAGTTTTGAAAAATCAAATATTTATGTCCAGCTTTTGATAACCAAATATTTATGTCCAGTTTACAAATTAATACATATATATGTCTAGTTTAAAAATATCCCAAAATGTATGACACTTTTTTCATAACCAAATATTTATGTCCAGTTTTTCAACAATTACATATTTACTTTCACCTTTGAAACGACCAAAACCTTAAATAACCAAAAATTAATGTGCAGTGAAAAAAAATGTATATATTTATGCCCAGTTTTTAATAACCAAATACAAGTTTTTTAATGACCAAATATTTCTGTCCAATTCCAGTTCACCTCCAGTTTATGTTCACCTCTGAGAGGACCAAAACTTTAAATGACTAAAAACAACAACAAATTAAACAGAAACCTCAAAGAGGTAAGGTAGACATTCATACATACATAGATTAAAAAATAGGCATATAAAGCGCCAATAATGTTCACGGGGCCAGAAGAAAATGTTGAAATTCGCTAAAATGAGCCCACAAAAGCTAGAGGCTGTAAGGCCAATTAGTAGAAAGAAACAGTATTTTTTATCTCTAACACAAACCGTGTCAGACTCTACAGTCCTTATTCTCACTAGTATAAGCTAATTAGGAAAAATCTTGAAGTGAGCGGAAGTGAGCAAGCCTTTGGGAAAGAGGAGAAGAGTAAACATTTTCACGAGTGGATCGTAGTTGGGATCTAGAACTGGAGGAGTTGCTTTCAGTCAGGTACATTCCTAAACTCTCAAGGTAAAGCTCCTGAAATGCAGCAGCTCGTTCTAAGCAACGGTACCGCGATAGCTAAGTTCTATTGGGATTAAACCAAATGCACCACCAGTCGGACCAGAGTTGGGCAAGCGTAGCGATGGTGTTTCTCGCGAGAGTCTTTCTTCAGCTGCTCAGACTGAGACTTAGGTGAGTTTTCAGAATAGATAAGTGGCAATAGCTTCATGTGGAATAACAAAGTAAATAAGATTATACATAAGTCCATTTGCTCTCCAATAGATGCTCATCTCTGCCTCCTCGCTTGGATACAGCCATGCTACACCGCTAAAATTAAATCTCTTGTGCTTTTCACAAATTCTGCATATTCGTAGCTCTCTACTTCGCTATATATGTACATACATAGTATATAATGCGCGAACAACTTCTGCGCAGCATAAAGAGCTATTTTCGTCTCATAAATTTAATCAGTTCGCCAGTTCGTAAAACAGACAAAAAAACAACGCCTCCGAGTTCTTCTGCAGAAAGTGCTAGCAGCTTGGTAGCGACAACGTCGACGCCAGTGAAACTAAAAACAGTAGCTGATGCTTGGCTATCTTCGCTGCTGGCTGACAAGCAATTTATGGTTGTTTTTTTGCTCTTAATTTTTATTTTTTTTTTACTGTTGGCTGCTACTCTTTTGCTGCTATGTCCATTGCCGTTCTTAAGCTTTGTGATTCCTTAGGATGGTACTCGCGCTTTTGCTATTGCGTTTCTTCATTTTTTCCCCCGGACGGACGCGCTTTGCTGCTAAGTGTTTCACTTGATTTTATGGCATTTTTATACGCTTTGGTGCTTCATATACATAGAACTATATATGTATGTATGTATGTGTGTATGTTTTTATGTGTATCTCTGTTGGTTGGCGTCCGTTTAGCTATAGCCATCATTTCATAGTTTTCAGTTTCGCCTTAACTTTCCGTTTACGCTTCCGCTTTATTTCCATTTTAATTTATGTTGTTTTAATTTTTTTTTTAGCTTGTTGCTTTAATGCTTTCAGCTTTTAACGGCATCTGCCTTAATCCGCTTTAATAAAATAAAATTCTTGTTTTATTCTAGGTTTGGTATGGCGATTTATGCTGTTAGGCGTCACTTTAGTCGTGCCCAGAAGCGCTTCTCTTAGCTTTTGTGTTTACAGTCAACAGAAGTCTACAAATAAAACGCAAAATATTAAAACAAAAAAAACGGAATATTGTATTACCATACCACTGCCTTTACCATAACCACTAACATTAACATTATCATTACCATAGCCATAGGCTATTACGATTGCCATACTTCATACATACATACACACAGGTAGCAATTTTGAATTATCTGAATTTAATGTTGTAAGTTAGTTACGTTTGATCTATAACTAATAACGAGACAGTTTAGTCAATTTGAAGAGTTTCCAAGCCCAAGCTTGCTGAGGTTGCTGTTCCACTACGTAACATCCCTTTGAGATTCCGTGCTCATCTCGCCTCGAAGGCTCATCTAAGGATACTTCGGAGTTGTATGTATTAAAGTCCAAGATTATGGACAGAAGTAATTAGATACTATCGAAGACTTGTTCACCATCTGATTCCTGAACTAGTCTGGAAATGTTCCGGCACTAGACGTAAAACGGTCCTTAAATAGTCGTGAAATAATCTCGAAATTACCACGCGCTGATCGAATGGAGTGACACGAGATTCGGAAACTCTAGAACTTTTGAAGATCTTCCAATAGAATTCAGGCGCCTGGACTACACAGTCCCACCTACTGAACTAAACAATAATTTTTGGACAAAGACCTCTTCAAGGGATAAATGGAACGAACATTCAGTCTTCATATCTTATGTGGACTCAGCAGCCATCGAAATTGAGGGCTCCAAGCTGGGTTCGAAGGTAGGAATTGGGTTATACATACTCGCTATAACTATCTTTTCTGATAGCCAGGCAGCTATTAAAGCACTTAATTTTGACAGATGTACACAACGCAGATTGCCCTGGAATGTAGACGTACTCTAAATGAGTTGACAAGGGGTTACGTCCCTAATATTTTATTGGGCCAGACCATTAAGACATGCCGGGCAAATGTCTTGCAGGTGAACAAGCAAGGCAAGGAACCTGTCAACTGTAGACCTGCTGTAAATCCTAGTGAAAAAGAACTCGTTTTGTTCAATAAGAGCAATAAGGTATTCCACGTCACTCCTCCCTCGGTCAGGGAGTTTTCGCCTGGCGCTTTCTGAAAGGCTCAAGTACGTGGGCTTGATTTTTGACAGGAAGCTGTCGTGGAAGTCTAATATCGAGGAGAGAGCGAGGAAGGCTTCTGTTGCTTTATATTGCTGCAGAAAGACAACACGTAAGGGTTAAGGCCTTCCTTCAAGGTTACTTCCTGGCTCTATGAGCCCATAGTTAAGCCTATTATGTTTTATAGAAAGCTTGTCTAGTGGAATGCGTTGGGGAAGACTACGGTAGTCATCAGGCTGGAGCGAGTGCGAAGAGCTGGCCTCATTGGAGCCAGTGGGGCAGTTAGGACCACTTTTTTCTAGGGAGCTTTCTATCCACCTTAAATTTAGGCTTCCTGATCACTGTAGTGTACTGCAGACGGAAGCTGCTTCTATTAACGAGTAAGTAGATTGTCTGCTGTTAGGTGGGGTGACGCTGAGGCAGGTTAATATCTACTCAGGCAGCCAGGAGATAATAAGAGCCCTGGGATCACTTACGGTACGCTCGAAGCTTGTTGGAAAATGCCTTAATTGACTTTCCATAGCGTCGGAATATTACTTTATCAGACTTTTCTTGTTACCAGCCCATAGTGAAATCGCAGGAAACTGTGCAGCTGATGAACTCGCCGAAGGCGGATGCAGATGGTAGGATTTTCCTTGACTACTTGTGGACTTATCTTGAGAAGATGGGCCTCGGGGTCAATTCAGCAAACGGTCTACGGATCTACTTAGGCTCGCGAAGCCGGATTACCCGATTTCAGCCACTGTACTGACAGGGCATTGTCCTATCGGGGTTCATGTAGTGAGATTTAATATAGTATGGAGGACGAGGAGATAGAGCCAACTCAACATTACCTATTACATAGCCCAGATTTTGCTTGATTGTGGCTTAAGCACTTGGTTTCATTCACTTTGACAAGCCCCGAGCAGCTCTTCGGGATTAAGTTTGGTCGCCTGTGAAACTTGGTTCGCGGCACTCAGCGAACCGCGTCCAGTGGTATCAGAAAGGACCAACTTCCGCGGTCTAAGTGAGCCCCTTACAAGGGGTACCACCTAAACCTAACCTTATTAGGAGTATAATTGCCACACTGAGCCGTTATCATTGCCATTTATATTACCGTTATGATTATTCTATAGCGTTGCCAGCTTTAAAACTTACGCAAAGGTTTGCTGCATCCAATTTCCTGCTACAATTTGCAAATTGTAACAGGTATACTGAGCTCTTTTTGATATTAATCAATTAAACAATAAAATGCAAATACTTGCATACATATCTACTAGGGATGTCAATCCCGGGATCCCGGTCTTTTTAAGTCCCGAATATCCCGGGATTAGTCGATTTAAATCCCGGGATTGCTGGAAAAATTTTTTTTGTTAGCCAATTAAATCTTTATCACAAATATCCCCTCTCAAGGGCAAAACAAGATTTTTTTGCAACTCTTAATGCTATAATTTCTTTAAGATCGCATTTCCATCAAAAGAAGGAATAATTTTGCTTCGCTTAAAATGGAATAGGTGATGCACTTATATATTTATTTTTTACTTAAATGTGTTGACTTTTTTATTATTACTTAAATATACTGATAATATCTTAAATTGATCTCAAACAGTGATTTAAAAAATTGTATATAGTTACATAGGCAGTTACTGCTGTACCAAATACAAAAATATTTTGCATCGAAAAAAAAATATATAAAATGTCAACGGGATGGTTTAGCAACTTCAAAATTGCACATACGTATATATTTTTTTAAATTAACAAAAAAAAATACCATACAAAATATTCTGAATATTGCAAAAAAAAATCTATGCAAAATATTTCTCGGAGTGACCGTATATGGGCATTCCCATGGTGGCGCACGTGACAGTCGTACGATTTCAATGTGATACAAAAAAGGAATACCATTTGTTTTCTTTAACTTTTTTGGGCCATTGTATAGCACATAATTAGCTCTATATTTAACCGAAAAATGAAATCAATCGAACTGCTTGGTCCTGAAATATAAGCATTTAAAGAGAGTGTCGTTACGTGACAAAAAACGGAAGTTGATTTTTTCTTTTCTTACAAAATCGCAAAACTCTGCGAATTGTGGATGGCTATTTTCATGAAACTTATTTTAATATTATTTGGAGGAATTCTAGTTGTTTTCAGAGTTTTTTGAATTAATGCAACTTGTTTGAATTTTTTTTTTGCAACCCCAAGTGTGAAACGTTACGTGACATGGCGTGACGTGACATGCATTTTCATCGTTATATTTTTGTTAATATTGCTTTTAAATGAATTTTTAACGCAAATAAAACATGTATTTTATGTAGAATATACTTTATATTTTGACTTTAGCGCCAATTCAGTGTCAATTTATTAGAAATCTACGATTTATTATGTTTCAACCACATACGCCAAATTCGAACCAAATCAGACCATAAATACGGTTTTTCGAAATATCTCGACCTTGGCACCACCTAGGAAGACCATTTTATGCAAACATGATTCTACTTACATATCCAGTATATACTTTAAAAAGCAGACAAATCGGCCCGTAAATACGTTAGATATACAACTTTTATTTTTTTTTGTCGTGGTGGACCTTCCGCTGGAAACACCCATATGCATTTGTACTTGTAGTACAAAAACTATGTTATAAATTAATGAGGATATGTACATACATACATATATGTTTGTCAAATTTTATGTTTGTTTTTTGTTGATTGAAAATACTGATTTATCGCCTTAATAAATATGTAAATGAATTACAATAAATTGTACTTTTTTTTTTGTTATATCAATCTGATTTAAAATACTATGATGATCACAGATGTGTTGCACTTTTACCTGAATTTCGGGACAATCCCGGGATCCCGGGATTGTATTTTCAGATCCCGAAAATCCCGGGATCGACAAAACCCCGAAAATTGATATCCCTAATATCTACATACATATGTATGTATGACTATCAAATATGTTAAGTACAAAGTTAAGCAGCCTTACAACTTTAATTACTCTGTACCAGTCGGTGCAATGATTTTCCACAGTTCACACCCTTGTTTAAGATAAATAAGTATGTATGTAGCTATATAACTACATACATTCTTGGGTAACTAAATACAACAGAGAAAGGTAGTACTAAAAAATTTAAATTCGATCTAAATAAGTATTATGTATAATGGAGAAGCCATTGAGATAACGGAGTACTCTTTAGGGTATATACTGATATACAAAAGTATTGAAAGTAGACTAGCGACGAATATAATATTTATTTATTTATTTTTAGTTATAGTTTTAAAATTAAATTAATAAATTTCGTGCACCAAATAGTTTGAAATCTTTTAGCACAAAACTAGTAATAAGTATGTACATGGCATAAATTACTACAGATTAAAGATGATTGCACTTACATATACACCCATACTGCTACTGCTCAAAGCTTAACAAGCACCTACATATTTACTTATGTACAACATTATTATTTTATATTTGGAAATGCATAGTTTTCTGCAATATAACGAATGAATTTTTAATAGCTGCTCATATTAAAATGTAAATTTTCCTTACACGTGTATGCATTATTTGCATATTTAATTAGTATAATCATATGTACGTACGTACATAGATGCATATGTTCATATGTATGTATATGCATGGGAACTGCAAACAAGCACACAGATATTTACACTTGAAAACTAAGATAGAATTAAATATGGCAATCCCTCAAGCAGAAAAATAAATAAATTGAAGTTGTTTTATGGATATTTTATGGATTTTCAAATTCGTCACAACAAGAGCTGCCAACCAGCAGTTTCTCTGATAACACTTATGTATGTACTTATATGTATGTTAGACTGGTTAAAAATAATCGATTATGAAAAAAAGTGCCCGTTAAAAGCGCAGCCTTTAAATTGAGATTTGTAGGTCACTCATTGCAAATTTCTATTTTCGATAAAAATAACCCAGGATATATTTTTGATACATTTTGAATTTTATTACCCATTCAAAAGTTATTCAATGCTAAAGGGCTGTCTGCAGTTGTCAAGAATAATCAAAAGAAATATTTTTCATTCATATCCACAACATTAACTAGCGGTTGAGCTGGGGTTAGTTAAGATGAGGTGAGTTGAGGTGAGTTGGGTGCGTTGAGTTGAGGTAGTTAAGGTAAGGTGTGGTGAGCTGAGTTAAGGAGTGAGGTGATCGGAGGCATTATAACATGAGATAAATAATCATAAACTTCAGTTTTATCTTCAACTTTGATTCTTTATCTTCTTCTTTACATATCTCCATGATTTCCATTATCTGTGCCTTTGTCATCATTTTACCCGTTTCTTGAAATTTACCTCTTCATATTGATTTTGATCTTGATTTTGCTCTTCATCTTCATCTTCATCTTCATCTTCATCTTCATCTTCATCTTCATCTTC
>NW_016163733.1:0-10865 GCF_001687245.7 Rhagoletis zephyria | reverse complement strand
TTCATCTTCATCTTCATCTTCATCTTCATCTTCATCTTCATCTTAATCTTCATCTTCATCTTCATCTTCATCTTCATCTTCATCTTCATCTTCATCTTCATCTTACCACTTTCACTACCAATGTATCGATACGTTTGTAACAAACTACCAAGTACATACCTGCCACACTGATTGATTTAGTTCACTCTATTGGAGTCCACGTTCCGATTCATCCAACCATGCAATATTGGATACACGTGCCATTTTCAAACAAATAAACAATCAAAGAAATTAACGAAGAAATAGCAAATTACTTAGCTGCAAGCAAACAAAGAGACCAATAATAGAACAGCTTGAGTTCGGAGACTAATTTAGTGATTACATAAGTTTCAATATGTACATATAAGTTACTACGAATGCAAAAATAAGTATTTCCTGTGCTAAAAGTAAAGACATGTTTCTTAAGAAAAAAACACAAAAAAAAGAAGTAAAAATGCGTGGGTTTGGGTAATGCTGCTCCAACCACAATAGCAAAGCATTCAAGATAACCAAACGAATAGAACTTGTTAAGCTATTTGAACCAGAGATGATACCGACTATTTATATATTTTTATTTTTTAGCTATTCAAAATAGGCATAGTTAAGAATTATGTGCATACAGTTTTGGATCCGGAGATTCACGAAAAATCTGGATATATTTGCAACAATAAAGGCAAAATCCCGACAAGACAAGAAATGTGGTTCTTAAGGATTTGGGGGAAAAGGGCGTTTTTGGGAAAAACAATTTCTTAGGGATTTTGGAATTTATTTTTTAAATAAATATTTTTTTTTTACCAAAATTAAAAAAGAACTTATTTAAAAATGCAAAAGCAATTTTTTTTACAGAGAAAATTTATTAAATTGCCTCAATTTTCTTTAGCGACTTTTTATAAAATTATAGAAAAAAAAATTTCAACATAAAATAATTTTTTTAGGAGAAAACATGAATATAAAAAAGGATATTTTGGAAAAAAAATTTTTTTGGAAAAATAAATTTTTGAATAATTTTGAAAAAAATACATTTTTAAGAAATAACATGTTTTACCAAAATTTAAAAAAGGACGTATTCAAAATTGCAAATCTATTTTTCTGCAGGAAAATACTTAAAAATTGCCTAATTTTTATTAGAGATATTTAATAAAATTTTACAACTAATATTTGAAACTGAAAATATGTTATGAATGACTATTATTTAAGAACAAATCTTTTTTTCATTGGAACTTGTTTTTTTTTACTTCAGATTTTTTTAATCTAATCACAATTTCCAATTCAAATCACATAGGATAATGGGTCATGAAAGGCTTAAAAACCTAAAATTATATTTATTTACAATCTCTCTCAATCCTTTTTGAAATCGTGAAGACGTTCTTTTCACAAAAAGATATATCAGGGGCGTGAACCAGATGAAAAATTTGGTCGGTTCGGTTCAACGGTTCGAACCGTTTTTGCACTTGGGCATTGGTTCGTCAGAGCGGTTTTTTGGTCTTTGAACCGGGGTTTCTGTTCGGTTCGGTAGGTATTACCATGTTTAACAAAAAGAAAAAAAAAATGGTTGAAACGAACCTTTAAACCTTTAAGAAAGTGGTTCGGTTTCCGGTTCGGATCAAACATTTGTGGAAAATTTCGGTTCGGTTAAGAGTTCAGTTAATTAATAGAAAAATGCGGTTTTCCGGTTCAAAACCGGTTCACGTCCCTGATCTTTATACTGCTGAAGGGAATCCTTTGTTATTTCCTGGAGTTTGTACGCTTCGGGCTACGCTTAAAATGTAACTCTTTGGCATTGCTGTCACTACCCCAGGTGCTTCGAACCCTTTAGGCATCTTAGGCTTAAAAAACAAAATCTTTTTTTCTCTAAATTTTTTAAAAGATATCTAAATAAAAATTCGATTTTTCTTAAAAAAATATTTTTTCCAACATCCTGAAAAATTGGTGTTTCTCAAAAAATACATTTTTTACAAACAAAATTTTTGTTATAAAAAATATTTTTTTTTTTTCAAAAACAATTATTACTACATATTGAGGATTAATTTTACCGAAAAAAACTTTTTCACAAGCATTCCTACCCAAAAAATATTTATTCTTCAAAAAATAATTTTTCCAAATAATTTTGGTAAAATAATTTGTTTTTTTTTAAGTATATATTTTATTTTCAAAAACTAATTTTTCTTAAATCCTCAAGCAGGGTTATTCTTTTTTCTAAGAAAAAAAATTAAAAAATATTCTTATGTACATCTTAAATCTAAATTATATTTTTTTTTTAAACAAATGTATCTTTTCCCGAAAAAAATTTATTTTCTCCTAAAAGAATTATTTTTTCCTAAAGTTTAATATATAGTAATATTTTTGGGAAGACATCATTTTGAAATTTTTTTTTGGAAAAAATAATTATTTGAGGATTAAATTTTTTGATTACTGTAGGAGTAATTTTTCTCCAGAAAATAATTTTTTCTAATGTATCAAGAGTTTTGTATAGTTTTTATAAATTTTTTTTTCCTAAATGGACTTTTTCCAAAAAAAGAATTTGTTATAAATATTTTGTGTTTAAATATTTTCTCAAAAGTGTTTTGATAAAATTAGAAGAATACAAAAACCCGCTGAAGTTAATACATTATGCGTGCGGGTGGAAAACTTTTGGTAAACATGTTTCCCTGGCTCCTGTACGGGTTAAGACACCCTAAAGCATTAAAAAACTAAGGGTTTCAGCACATGCCAAAGAAAAATCCATTGCACTATTCTAGAAAAAGTAGCCGTCTAAAGTTAGAAAATTTAAATTATTGAAATCTAAACAAAAAAATCGACTAGTTTGAAAAACCATTTAAAGCGACGAAACTGCCAAAATCGAGCATGAAAAAAGACAGTACCTCATACACGCCACACAGAGCTCACTAAGCTCACTAAGCTCACTTTTTACTTACAAAGTGGCTCCAACAAAAACAGCAAATTCGTTGCGATGACGCTGTTGTCGGGCTCCCTCCTCCCCAACTGATTTGTCGCTGCAGCTGCCAGTGCGCGGTCGGTCACACGCTGTGATTTAGCTTTGCTGGTCTCGCTTGTAGCCAAGTTAGCGCGCTCAAGCTGCCATTAAAGCCATACATACCCCCCGTTCAGTCAGCCGCCCACATTCGTATCGTTTCGTTGCGCTGCGCTGTGCTGCGTCGTTGCAGCATCGCCGCTTTGCCATTTTCAAACGATCGTGCCTTCTCAATGATGTTTGCAAATCGACGATTGAGTGACGACGACGATGTCAATTGAAATGACCAAAGTGGCTGGCTACTGCTGCCGCCGCGCTTCAAACCGCTCAACGCGTCCACATCTAACGTCAGAGCTTAGCTCAAACGCGCTTACTTAGTCAATTAACCATTCAAGCAATTCATATACATATATGTGTGTGTGTGTGTGTGTGTGTGTGAATGTGAATTGGTTGATATTGGTTTTTTAATGAATATTTCAGCATTTTATTGTTGTTATTTTTGCCGTATACGAGCATGAGTTTACTTGCTTATTTACATGCAAGTGAGAAAAAAAAAAAAAAATTCAACGTGCTTTTCTGCTTTTGGCTTTTTCTTCATCTTGTTTTCCTTTTTGTTGTTGTTGTTGTTATTGTTGTTTTGTGCTGCGGTTGACTGCGGTAAAAAATTATTGCATTTTGTATTGACCTTGAACTTGATATTAGATACTGAGAAACTGGTTTTTCGTATGCTCGTACAAATACTTTCATATGTACATACATACATACGTATTTATTTAATACCAGCAATATCTTTATAGCAATAAAAAAAATGAACGACAACAACTACAACAGCAGTTGTTTTTCAACGTTTCATGCAGTTGTTGTTGTTGTTATTTTTCTTCAGCATACACAAAAGGTGGGCAAGTAAGTAAGTAAGTATCTTCATAAATTACATCAAAGAAATGTGGTGTGCGCTGTGGAAGGAGGGAAGTGGAGCAAGAATGGTAGATGCAGCGGGTTCTTTAGAGTTTAAACTCAGCGGCATTGAAAGATCTTTTTTGGGTGTAAAATAATTTAAATATAAAGCGGAGAGCTTTTACAAGTAAAGGGGGTTCCGTGTAGTGGTGTTGTTTTAATCATACTTTATTTGGACAGTGACAGATTTTTTTCCCGCTGGAAATCTGGAAAGAAAGTCAACATCATATCTCCAAACAAAGTTGAGAGATAATAGTTGCGTTTAATGAGCGGCTCTGGGTTACGCCAGGTTAAGATATCTCACAAAATTGTGTTTCATGGGGATTTTTCTTGCTCCAAAGAGCCTGTCAAACGTGGAAATGCAATATATTTCGAAAAGGCTGCCAAATTGAGAAATTTCACCTTTACACCTTGCATGTAGGTTGTCTTTCGAAAGAGGTTTTTTTCAGTTCCGAAAGGTGAATTGCAGATTGCTAGTGCAGCACGAGCAAGTTGAAATATATTTCCGAAATCGATTTCCGCTCTCTCAATTGCAGTTACATTTTGCAACATTTATTTCTGAAACTGATTTCCGAAAACAAAAAAATTTTGTGAAGGCGAATAAACCAGTAATCCCTACAATGCCATAAAAATGCACTTAAAAAATTTGATTTGAATTATAAATTTTGATTCATCGAAGAATAAATAAACAAAATCGGAAGTAAAACAATATTTTCAGTTCAAAATTTTTCTTCTAAAATAAAAACAGTTAAGAAAAAATTGCAAGTTTTTGTTTTAATTTTGGTAAATGTTTTTCTCAAAAAGTTATATATTGTCAAACTTCAAAAAAGAATTTTTTCTAAAAAATCTTTTTTCATTAAATAATTTTTCCTCAAAAACAAATATAGATTACTATTAAAATTTAATTAAAGTAATACTACAATTAATTTACAGAAAATTCTTTTTCCCAAACAAATTATTTTTTCCAAAACGTATTTATTCCCCAAAAAAAATATTATTTTGATTGTTTTAAGAAAAAAATATGAAAAATAAAAACTCTTAAAAAAATATATATAAAAAACTGAGTGCGCCTGTGCCACACTACTAAAATGAAACTTCCTTCGCTTCATTTCTAGTTCGCTTCATATTGCAGACGTTTTTTGAAAGCTTAATATTACCCTTATCCTTAGTCTTAGTCTTCGTATTTATATCTGTCTTCACTCTCGTAAACGTATTATTTTTTTCGCCTTCGCATAAATCTTCGCATTCGTCTCCTTGTTGGTCCGAGTATTCGTATTCATCTTCGGTTGGCCTTCGTATTCATTTTTGTATTCCCAGTTGTCATCGTATTAATTTTCGTATTCGTTTTCGCATTCGTCTTCGGATTTATCTCCGTATTTATTCGTATTCGTTTTCTAAAACGGTGTTTTTCTGCATTGACAAAAGTCCCTTCGCCTTACGGAGGCGGCGTAAAACTGCGGGTCAATCCATGTGTATTATAACATCAAGAGGCCCGCCACAAATTGGAAGAGAAGTGAAAGTATAATCACCAAATAGAATAAAAATTCATATCCAACCAATTCCGATTATTCCTGAAATTTGATATCAGTCTTGTGGACCTTATTTACCTGTATCAATTTATTGCCAGCGCAGTCAACATTCTTTTCGCAGATGTATGTATGTAAAAATTTGTTTTTAAATGTGTTTAAATTTCAAACACTTTATGGTGTCATTCCCGCCAATTTTCGCACTCAAGTTGCATTCCAAGAATTGCTATACTGAATCATACGCTCAATTGCCAGCCGACAAATACTTACGAAACAAAGTAAATAAATAACTAAGAGTTTAACAACAAAAACAAAAACAAAAACAACAAGAAACTTTTAAGCACCGACAAAGTCAACAAAGTCGTCCACTTAAAGCCATTTTTTTTTTGTATGTATGTATTAGCAAATTCCGCCCGCGCATTAAATGGCTAAGAACTTTGCCATGTCGTTGGAAGCGCTACAAAACAAAGCGTGCCTTTTGTAGCCATAGCTTTGTTTAATTTGTTGTTTGTATTGTGTCTCAACATGTGCCATGCGCATTCTTTGCTGGCAATTCGAGAATCTCTAAGCCACATAATTCGAGCCAATTCGTCAACAGTTTTCATTTTATACGCGAATACTTATGTATTTATTTTGTTTGTTGTTATTTGTTGTTGATATTTTCACTTTAAGCGCTGAAGAGTGTTGTTATTCTCGTAAATAGTAGGTATGTATGTGTGTGCGCGCAAATTGGCATTGCTACTGGCTTAGTCATCTTCATTGCGATCAACATCATCATTCTCCTCCTCCTCTAAGTAATCATCATCGAACTCTTCCATATTCATATTTTTCGTTACATATTACAATTATGCAAATTGTTGTTGTTTTAATAGTTACCTTTTCGCAGTGCTGCGACGTAATTTGCATTAATTACGTTTCCACGTATCAATCAAGCAGCAGCGTTGGCTGTTGGCAGCCGTTATGGTGGCCGTGTCGGTCGGTCATAAGTGCACTCACTCTTGATTTATTTGTTTTAACTTTGTTTTGTTCATATTTTTTTTTCTAATTTCTATGGGGTGTGGTTTCACTATTTTGGTATGAGTGCATATTTTTGAATTACAAATGCAGTAGCTGTTGTTTTATTTAGTTTTTTTTTTTAATTATCAGGTAAACAGCTTCGTTTCTCACACCCACTAAACAAGTTTTCGCTGGCAGAGGCAAAATGCAAATTCCCGCTTGCGTTTGCGAGTTGGGCAGGAGTTTTTATAAACATTCACAAGTTTGTTCTTTTTTCAAATACGGTTCCATCAAATTCTATTTTTATTAATCTACCCGAAAAGCGAAGAGAATTTCACGAAATTGAGGGAAATTTCAAGTTTTATGAAGCCAGAAAAATTACGGTAAATCCCTCTAAATTTCGAAAACTTCACAAAACTCCAAAAAAGTGCCAAAAAAAGTAAAAAAAAAAAACAGAAAACATCACATTATTATCTAAGAAATGCGTAAAAAATCTGAGAGCTCGCAAAATACCTGAAATATCCTGGAAAGCCATACGAAAATCTTCGAACATCTAGAAAAAGCATCAAAACAACCCTGTCCTAATCGAAAAAAAATTCGATTGTGTTGTAGTACATCCGATTCTCATTCTTATTAATCTTGCAAACAGTCCTAAAAAATTAAAAAAAAAAAAAAATGCAGAGAAGTCCCGAAGAAATCTTTTTAGTGCTGAAAACTGAAGAAACTTGCTCGAGATATTCAAAATATCCCCATAAAACTCCGAGAGATTCTCTCATCTCGAAAAAGTCACGAAAAAACCTAGAAAAATATGAATTATTTTTGTAATGAACAAAAAATTAGTTATTTCTAAAACATTTTCGAAAATTCATGAGAAACCCCCTACTTATTCCCAAAAGTAGTGAAAATAAAAAAGCTTAATGCCGATTGTTTTGCAGATCCGATTCTCACTTTGATTAATCTTCCAAAAGGTCCTAAAGAATTTCGTGAAAATTTAAGAAAAGTCCCGAAGAAATTTTGTTAGAGCTGAAAAAATTAGGAAATTTCGTCGAAATATTCAAAAACCCTCCACAAATATTTCAACAAAATTACGAAAAATCTAAAATAGTCTTCTAAAGGTTCACGAAAAAGACTTAAGAGATCCCAAAAAGTCTTGAAATATCTCGAAAAATATGATAAAATATCAAATCCGAAAAAATAACGAAAACTCAGAAAAAACAAGTTTTTTTTAGGAAGTTTAATTCGAGTTTATATGAATCTTCCTAGAAAGTTTCAAACAGTTTAGAAAAAAATAATCCGAAAAAGAGGATCAAAGATGGAGGGCAGATCAAGAGTGGGTGTCCTTGGACCTGGCAACAAACTTTCTATTGCAATAAGTAATTGGTCTGCGGTCTCTCAAGCCGCGGTACCAGCAATCTCAATTTGTGCCAGATTGAACCTTGAGAAGGGTTAAAAAAGATGCGTTTCTAGTTATGTTATCAGATAGCCAGACGGTCATCCAATAGGACCATTACCGCCAGGCTCACCAAAGAGTGCTTTAACATTATCCAACTCTTCGCAGCAAGTATTACGGTACTACTATGCTGGGGAACCCACATCAACAAAGGCTCATCGTCTGCGCTTGTGGGGCCGGTACAGTTTTGGGGACTCTTCAGTTGGTCCTCATCGAGGCTCATAATTGGGGGCTTTAGATAGGCCAGACTTTTTGGTTAGGCTGGGAAAGATGTAAATCTCTTGAACAGAGCCAACATCAAGTTGCTTATTGGTTACCTAACCGGCTATTGTCGCCTGCGCTCTCACATGCACCAGATTGTTATTTCCACAGAGACGTATTGCCGTCTTTGCCTTGAAGACGAGGCGTCATCGGAACACATTATGTGTGATTGTTCAGACTGATGAGACTCCAGTTCTTCCACAGTCGATGCCCTTAAAGTTAGGAATTCGTCTACCAAGAAACGCTTAAGCTTTTATAAGGGAGGCTTATAAAATCTTGAGCCGTCAGGGTTAGGAGCCATCATGTGTATAAAAAAGATCTTCTAGCAAGCGGTGTTCCTTGTTTCTGTTCCATCCAAAGAATTTGCATTATATTAGCTAGGCATAGATAGTTGTGTTTTGGCATAAATATGGTAAAGAAGAGTCGCGAATGTATCCAATAGGGACCCTGGTATAGGCCAGAACTCAATCTACACATTTTCATAATATCTAAACTTTGGAGTTCACCTCCCTTGTATATATGTATAAGGGATTGAAACAAGTGGTAACAAATAGATGATTTCAGTTCTTAACTCAAGCAAATATATACCAGTGTACCACCAGATTTTCAAGTTCAAGTTTGCCATAGTATAGTTCAATACAAAAATTCAAACTGTATTCCCGTCCTCAGTATACATATGTAATTTTGTTGTAATTTTTTGCACGCACGACTACTCCGCATAAACTATTCATTATCTTAAATTCTCATTTAAAATAGCAATTCATAGTAACAATTGCCCTCGTGGACATTTCATTACCAACGGCAGCCGGCAGCCAGCAGCAGCAGCAACCACCAACGCCCACATTGATTGATGCACTTGCAGCCACAGTCAGCTTAGTAACTGTCAACACATCTCAATTCTATATTTGTACGTGTCTATGAGTGTCCACATATGAATATCATCTGCGTGCATTTGCCATTTACATTTACTATGAGATTTAGTTTTTGCTTTTGTTTATCTGTTTTGGTATCTCACATTTGTGTGTGGGAAAATCGTGTGAAAAATTGTCAGCTCGCTTGATAGTCAGTCGCCTTGTCGCATAAATGTTATATAATTCATCATATTGGATGACTGAGGTGATTCTCATGATTTCATACATTGAATTATTATTAACTACTTATTTAGTTTGGAGTGGAATTGAAGTGAGTTATGAAGGCAGATGATGAGGGTGCCGTATGCTCTTAATTAATATTTAAATGAATTTAATTTGTAATGTAGATTCGGAGAAGAGTAGGTGGTGGTGGTGGAGGTGGTGGTTAAATACAACACTACAAAAGGTGGAAAAGTGAGTCATAGTTCAAGAATGAATTGACTGAATACACTCGTTTTCGACTAGTCTTAGCAGCAGTTAAGTATGTGTTTTTTTTCGATCCAAACGGCGAAGTTGTTTAAAGCGATTAAGCCTGGCTTGTGCTCGCAGCCGCTGTAAAAGTTTTCAAATGTTCAAGTTCAGTCACATTTCTTACAATCGGTGTATTTACCATGAAAAAATCACACAATAACTTGGTTGAAAAAAACATTGTGCTTTTGGCTAAGTGTGGGATAATCTGCACTTTGACGCCTGTGCGATACGCCTTAACCTGCTACAATCGGAACTAAAATTTATATATTCTATTTTCGAGTATAGCAGTAACGACGTAGGGGTAAAGGAAATATGATGTAAAAATTCGCTTCCTACATTTAAGGACCACCCTAATGTACAGTGAGTCAAACAAATGACAACGTGTTTATTTTTTTTAAATATTCGTAAAGTTTTTTCGAGCAAATTTGTTTTTTGTTATTTTCTATAAAAATACCGTCCAACCTTTAACCATATAAGACTGCATACCCAAAAGTGTTCCAAAGATTCAGTTGAAATTTTGATGAAAATTTGTTGAAGTTTCCTAAATTTTGTTCAAAGTTTGAAAATGTGATTTATGTGGTTGTGGTTAAAGCTCGGACGGTATATATAAAAAAAAAAATTACAAAAAAACTAGCTCGAAAAATATTACGAATATTTAAAAAAAAAATCAACACGTGCTCATTTGTTTGAGTCACTGTATATGTATTTATTTATTTACTTCAGTCTGCAAAAAATAGTATAATTAAATAGGGTAAACAGATTTTCGAAAAATTATCTATATTTTCATTGTTATTCTTAGTTATTTCTATAAAGGCGTACATTTTGTGACAACATCACATGCTCTCAATGACAGAATAAGTTCTGCATTGCCATTAGTCATTTCAGTGTCAATGTTATGTAAAACAAATGACGAACGCATTATAACTAATTATTATTTATTTATTTATATTATTTGATATTTTTTACTTGCACAACTAAACTTATGGATTTCGTCATGTCAAGTCAATAGTTTTATAAGTACATACATCTATAGATAATAAACATTGACCATTTTTAACTAAGAAGTGCATGCAAGTTTGTTCTGAATTTAAAATTAAATTAAAAAAATTAAATTAAATTTAGTTCTCTGTTCGCATCTGCACACTTTACTAAGCCAAGCAAAAACGTTATCTATTATTTTGTGATTGCTTTAGCGTAAAATTCATAGCATGCGAATATTAAGCCTGCAGCATTAAGTCGCAGCTGTTGTAAATGTCACCAGCAGCACAACAACAATCAATATGTCAAAGCTATCAAGGAAATCATAA
>NW_016163732.1:13188-35020 GCF_001687245.7 Rhagoletis zephyria | reverse complement strand
TAAAAAGTATATGTACTCCGGGCAAGGCTCGGTCAACCTGGTACTATAAATACAAACGTGTTTTATAAGTCGCCTAAACACTGTCAAAGCTAAAACTTCAAAACGGGGGGGATTGTCAAATGAATGTACGTAACCAATGTTTATCTAAGACACGAACCATCATATCTGTATAGAGACGAATTGACATGCCACTTACACAAGATCAAAGAATCGGTGGTCACATAGCACGAGGCTCAGAAAGAATTTTTCTTATCCGAACTGGACACGGAGCGAAATAATTATAACCGAATAATTAAATTTGATTAAAAGCTGGCGACATTCAGATAGTCGATTGTAAGCGACGGAAACCCTGCAACAACTGTCAGTGAGTAGATACGTACGAACGAGGCAGAAGAGGGAACGAATCGCAATCGTCGGGTTGAACACGTAACATCGGAAACTTGAAGTATTTTGTTTAATAATTAATTTATATAACCCATTCTGAGGTTTTTCTTTGTTAATCAGTTTTTATAACAAAATAAACATTAAAATATAAAGCATGTTCTATAGTTCAGAGTGGGATCAGAATTCACTTCGCAAATAAACTTGTGTATTAGATTTTGTACATGCGCAAAAACGTTTGTGTGTGCACCACATACATACAATTGATCGTATGCGCAGCAACTGCGCATACGGCGAACAAGCATTGCTTGAAATAAAAGGAAAAACGACAACGAATTTGCCACGAAAGGTATTACGGACACAGCGACACAACGAGTTAGCATTTTCAACGGAACAGCAGAGAATTTGCGACGAAACGGATACAGGCAAGTAGGCAACGATGACCGGCAAGCTCAGCAACAGCAAAAATGATTTTCAAGGAATTTACTACAGTGTTACCACTGAAAAACTTTCTTTCCTACCAAGAGCTGGTTCAAAAACCTACCAAAATGGATTCTTTCCTACCATTATTTTAATCAAGAAAACGGCGTTTGACAGNTCAACGGAACAGCAGAGAATTTGCGACGAAACGGATACAGGCAAGTAGGCAACGATGACCGGCAAGCTCAGCAACAGCAAAAATGATTTTCAAGGAATTTACTACAGTGTTACCACTGAAAAACTTTCTTTCCTACCAAGAGCTGGTTCAAAAACCTACCAAAATGGATTCTTTCCTACCATTATTTTAATCAAGAAAACGGCGTTTGACAGCATTACATACATTTATTTGTGCTGTTTTTTATACTTAAAATGAGATTTCTGTCGTAGATTTTTTATACAACGCTCATTTGCATAGNGCATTACATACATTTATTTGTGCTGTTTTTTATACTTAAAATGAGATTTCCAGGCAAGCAAAAAGTTCAGGATAATAGCTATATTATATATTTATATACATACATATAGCTTACACAAAAAAGTGGTGTGTGCTTTTATCCAGACCCACCCGCCGAAATGTATTTCGACACCCTCAAAATTTCGAGCAAATTGCGAAAAACCGAAAAATTTGCCAAAAAATAATCGCATAGTTCGTAATTTTATTAAAGCCTTCGGAGTAAATGACGTGGAAAATCGTAGCAGAAAATTAAATTCTGTCGTAGATTTTTTATACAACGCTCATTTGCATACATGTGTATATTATGAAGTATATATACATAAGCAAAGTAAAAAGAAACCTCACGGTTAGGTTTGCCAAATGTCCGGGTCTAGGAGCCTCCAGGCTTGGGGCAAAATCTGTGCCATTGATTTCTTCGAGATGCGGTTAAAAACTTTGAGATTCTACGATTTACTGGAAATATGACTAAGAATAAGTTTTCTTTTTAATTTTCGTGTATGATAAAAAATAACATTATCTTTAAACACGTACATAGATTTGTTATGTAGTAGGTAATTGAATCGCTCTTCTAGTGCCATTTAAAATATTTTAACAACCTTCTCATTGTTGAAACTATAACCGATTCGCAACTGCATTTCAAAGAAAAAATATATTTATAAATCTGCCTTTACATCCATCAATTCAATCATCTGATATGCCTTTAGATCGGTCGTGCATCAGTGCTTTATATACATTTTGTATAGCCGCGAGCAGAGTAAAAGCTCTTTCTGCCCATCGCTGATTTAGATACGCAGTGGATAAGAAATTGTTATAGCGTCTACGGAGTTCAGAGAATTGCCGAATGTAATTGTTAAAATTCTGCCTATAATAGTAAGCAACAATTTTTTTTAAAGGTGTTTAATATAACGGCAAACAGTTGGACCCATGCAAGAAACAGAATGAGGGTAAAACTGATATTGTCCCAATTTGACAAGCCTGCTCACAGTGCTGACGAAGTGACACACTACAACAAGCCAGAGATGTTGNGGGTAAAACTGATATTGTCCCAATTTGACAAGCCTGCTCACAGTGCTGACAAAGTGACACACTACAACAAGCCAGAGATGTTTTCTGTTTTATGAGCAAAGAAACCTACCAAAATTTTAAGCGTCCTACCATCGAGAAAAAACCTACCAATTTTGGTACGAAAAGCCTAAAACGACAACCCCGTTTACTACGTGCATATAGACAAATAGGCAACGACACAACGCCCAGCATTGGCGATAGCAAGAGCAATGGATTTACGAAAATCAACGATTTTNTTAAGCGTCCTACCATCCTACCAACGAGAAAAAACCTACCAATTTTGGTACGAAAAGCCTAAAACGACAACCCTATTTACTACGTGCATATAGACAAATAGGCAACGACACAACGCCCAGCATTGGCGATAGCAAGAACAATGGATTTACGAAAATCAACGATTTAAAGGTAGAGCAATTGAAGAATTTGCTACGAGAGAGACAGTTACCAACGATGGGTACGCGCGATCAACTAATACAGCGACTCAGCACATATGAGCAATCTGACGAAGTAGACGTTCAAGGTGGCAACGTTATTGAAGAGGCATCTGTTTAAGCGACTTATGCATTTCCCGCATAAACAATAAACAGCGAACACCCACACGCATTTATATTGCATTTCCCGTATAAACCAAGTGCAGTGAACACACACACGTACTTGTATTGAACTCCCGCCCAAAACCAAGTGCAGCGAACAAACACACGCACCTGTGTTTAAAAGTAATTCGCTCCTTCTTAATTAGGTATGTATTTTTTATGCAATTCTCAAATATCTCTTCGCTGAACTTAGTGAAGTAATAAGTTGGCATTTGGCATTTTCACCCATGGTCAACGCTAAACCAGCTTGGCTCATCACAATGGTCAACTCCAGCTTGGCTCATCACAAGTNGTATTTTTTATGCAATTCTCAAATATCTCTTCGCTGAACTTAGTGAAGTGATAAGTTGGCATTTGGCATTTTCACCCATGGTCAACGCTAAACCAGCTTGGCTCATCACAATGGTCAACTCCAGCTTGGCTCATCACAAGGGTCAACGCTCCTATGCTTGACACCTCCCTCACCCGATGGTCAACGCGAAACCAGCTTGGCTATTACACGATGCTTTAAGCATCCCTCCCACTCCACTCCCGGAGTGGTCTTTGGTATCGTAGTAAGCTACGGCTTACAAGCCATACTGGGGCTCTGCATGAATGAATCTCTGAATAAATCCCAGCTCATTGCACAGCAGCCTACGGCAGCTAGAGCATGACTCCTCCAATGGAGTCCCCCAATTGATACATGGTAAAAGGGTCACATCTTGCGCTACCGCTTCATCAGCCTGCCCGCATATATCACTCTCTCTCTCTCGCATAGCAGGCATATGGAGTGCGTGGTTGGCTTGATGTGCACCTATACACCATACGGGCTCGTTGAGCTCGATACATAGCCACTCGCAGAGGTAATCCCTACCTCTTCTACTACTCTAACTCGACCAAAACTCTAAACCTGGTGTCCCACCCTCCCTCATCTAAACAGCATCTGATACATCAATGATATCGCAGCTACAACCAGAAATGAAGAAACTGCGTGAATTGATGACGCAGCTTTTGCAAGCGCAGTGCACCGCCACTGGTTCTGGCATATCGCAGGATGCGCAGGGCACAGCGAACGCTGACAGCGCAACATCAATCAATAAAAGCGCAGCCGCACGAAACGAAGACGAGAATTATTCAGCAAACACTGAGAGCGCAATGACAATATGCAACAATACAACACGCATTCGAGGCAGCGAGACACGCATTCAACGAGTGGGAATATGCGACACGCGCCTGTAAAAGAAATCGCAAATACAAAAGTATTACCGTAGAGCAATTTATTGATCGAGTCAAAAAAGTAGTAGAGGCGTATCAATGGGATGACAAGTTCGTATTATTGGCTTTATACACTAGATTAAAAGGCATTGCACGTATGTGGTCATCACCCACATTGCATACTACATGGGCTGATTTTGCTAGCGCTTTACAACATGAGTTTGGGTCAGTACAAGACGAAGCGGTAATTCACTTCGTTATTTCCAACAGGACAAGACGACCGAAAGAAATAGTGTTTCCGAGCTTCAGCATTAGGTGGTCGCTACAAACTCAGCGAAGCTGCCTTTATACAAGTGCAGATTTAAAACACCGCGAACTTCAGCACAGCATAGCAGCTATGAAATTTACAACGATGAAACAGATGCGAGATGCACTATTAATCGGGGAGGGCTAAGCGAACCAAAAGTGAATCACGAAAACGAGATGAGGTCAAGGCGAAATTAGACGGGACAACGAAGCAAATGGGACCAAGGCCGCAAATGAAGTGTCAGCGCTGCGTAACGTGCAACAAAGTTCACCCGAATGGTGGTAATTGTGACAAAACGACTGCAACGTCACGGAAACTTGGGGCAACGAACTTGTATGGATGTTTCAACAAAATCATCTATATATAATCAAAACCATACATCGCTTTCATCGATACTGGCAGCCAGTGTAGCATCATTCGTAAGTCAGTGGCCGAATATATAAAAGCTGAACGACGCAAGTGCTGTATACAAGTAAGAGGAATTTGCAGAGGTGAACGTAAGTTCTACGAGGCTATAATCGTGGACATGGTTATCGACGAAGCTGTCATCAGGGCGAATGCTTACATCGCTGATAACGAGTTTATGCAGCACGATTTTTTACTGGGCCCAGTTATCATCAACACCAACGTTACGATGAAGGTCGAGAGCGGTGGCACGCTTTTTGAAAATAATTTTCCAAACTTTTGTATTATTTTAGCAACACCAGCGAGCGAGTTAAAATGCAAGGTCTTCTGGAGAGCTAGTTCAATGTTTTATCGAATTGGTTGAACGGCATTTGTAAAACCGACGTAGTCGAAGCTAGTGTCGAAGTAACCAAATCTTTTCTAAAGCACCCTACCGCTTTCTGGAACCAAAACGAAACATTGTGAACAGCATGGTTACGAGTTACTGGAGCATGACATCATTGTGAAATCTACATCGGAGCACGCAAGCCCTGTCGTACTGGTTAAGAAACACGACGGAAGTGATCGACTATGTATCGATTACCGACGCATCAATAAGCTGACCAAGAAACAAAACTTCCTGGTCCCGAACATCGAAGAACGGATGCAAGGAGCGAAACTTTTTCGGTACTTCTCTTCGCTCAATTTGAATAGTGGCTACTATCAGATTGCAATGGCCCCCTATAGTCGAAAATTTACAGCGTTCAATTCTACTGATGAGGTGTACGAGTTCAAACGTATGCCGTTTGGGCTCAAGAATGCACCAGCTGTTTTTAATCGACTCATGGCAGAAATTCAGAAACGGGTGGAGAAGCGCGACATGCTCCAATACATGGACGACTTTCTGGTTCGCAGCAACTCGTTCGACGAGATGTATGGTAAACTCTCAGGCCTACTACAAGTCCTCGTCGATCGTGTGGGCTCACGTGAAATGTAAGCTGTTCAAAGAAGCTATAACCTTTCTAGGACATCAGCTACATCCCGCGGCCATCAGTCCAGGCGAAATAAAAACCAACGCTGTTGCCAAATTCCCGACGCCCAGAAATGTTACAGAAGTTCGTAAGTTTTTAGGCCTCAGCGGCTACTATCGAAAGCTTGTCGCTGGTTATTCCATCTCCGAACCGTTTCGCAAATTGATGCGCAATACCGAATTCGTATGGGGACAGCAACAAGACTCAGCCTTCATGAAATTAAAACGCCCACTAACGTCGAAACCAACAATGGTGAGCTACCACATCGATGCCGAACACGAGTTGCATACGAGCTCCATCGGCCTCGCAAACGTTTCACAGCAAGCATTTTCACAGCTACCAGCTTGAAGCCTTGGCTGTTGTGGAATCGCTTGAAAGGTTTAAGTATACGTCTACGATAAAGCCCATTGGTTATTTAGTATCCAATTGCAAGACGAGAAAATCAAGAACATCGTCGACGAGATGCAAAATGGCAGGAATTCAGACCACGCTGATTATGCCATCCAACTAGGATGTTTATACCGGAAATATAACGATAAGTTCCTGTGGGTCGTTCCTAAACAGTTAAGATATCATGTATTATATTAATGCCACGATGAAGCAGGTCAAATGAGCGTTGACAAGACGATAAAGCGCATCCTCAATTTGTTTTGGTTTCCTCGCATGCGCAACTACGTGAAGAGCTACATCAAGTCATGCGTAAGATGTGCCCTTAACAAAACTCCGGGTGGACGACGAGAGCGTAAATACCACTACGACAACGTCAATNGTTTTGGTTTCCTCGCATGCGCAACTACGTGAAGAGCTACATCAAGTCATTCGTAAGATGTGCCCTTAACAAAACTCCGGGTGGACGACGAGAGCGTAAATACCACTACGACAACGTCAATCCGATACCATTCACGACCATCCACGTTGATCATTTGGGTCCATTCCCAAAGTCTTCCAAGCGCAACGAGCACGTCCGGGTAATCGTCGACTCCTTTACAAAGTTCACTATCATTCGCGCCGTGAAGAGCACCGCAACCAGCTATGTAATCCAGGTGTTGTCAGAAGTCACGGGATACCTTGGAATGCCTGAACGTATCGTCTCCGATCGGGGAACGGCTTTCACCTCGCAAGCATTCCAGAAGTTTTGCCACGACAATATCGTTAAACATGTCTTCAACGCAGTGCGTACGCCACGCGCTAATGGGCATGTCGAGCGCACGAATCGCATCAACTTGTCCATGTTACTACCTACAGCCGATGATGAAAAACGATGGGACGATAAGCTACGCCAGATTCAACACTATGCCCAATAAGACGCCCNTTAAAAAGTATTCACAGTCGCTAATTGAGCGACTAAGCGACACTCACAATACCATCGATAATCGATAATCGCTTAATAGTCGTTTATCTACTGCCAGTCGACACTCGCAATAGGGGTGATTGTGCATAATCAACTCATCCAAGTGATTCAAGATGATCATGGTGACATGGTGACCGATGCTGGGCTAAAGCAGCTACGAGCCGATTCTGCTAATCGAGTTAACGACATATGAGCACAAGCCAAGAAATTATGCGATGCGCAAAACTCTAGCCAGAAGATTTACCACGAGGGTAACTTAGTACTCACCACGAATGAGCCAGCAAGCACCGGCACATCACGCAAACTAGAACCTCGATATAAATATCCTTTCATTATCACTAAAGTCCTACCGAACGACCGCTATGTGGTTGATGACTTACCCCATTCCGAAGGAAGTTAACGGCATTATACGTATATATTTGCATCATACCGCCTGAGGACCCAAACGATTCAGGCAATAGCGACGACGACGAACCACAGTACTTCGAGCGAGGACGCTTCGAAGGGTCAGGAAAGCCTGCAACCAACGTGATAGACGGCAACGCTACCACAACTGTTAGTGAGTTGATACGTGCGACGACGGGTTGAACACGCAACATCGGAAACTTGAAGTACTTTCTTTAATAATTAATTTAAATAACCCATCCTGAGGTATTGCTTTATGTATCAGTTTTTATATCAAAATAAACATTAAAATATAAAGCGTGTTCTACACGATATTCACCAATAGCCTAATAAAGGGAAATCAACTGAACCGAAGTATAAGGAAAAAAGACTGACAGTAGACGTTTCCCAGCTCTTTTTCTTGTATCAGGTTTGGTTTGTGAATCCCCGTATACCTGGGGAAAATACTTATCGGCATTGTTCCACCACATTCCTTCCGGAAAATCCCCAACCAAGTTGTTACATGTGGAACTAAAGAAGTTGTGAATATCAATTCTGGTATATTTATTTGACAGCAATCGGACCACTATACGCCGATTATCCCAAAATCATCAAACGTAAGTCAGCCTTTTTATTATCACCATCACATTGGAAACGAGCTTCCGAATAACAGTTAATCGAGATGCCTTTTTGAACCGACAAAGAAGGTCAAGAAAATCACTGGGCTCTCCGTTGCGCAATTAGTGCAAATGCAGCGTGCCGTTTTACGAGCCGCTTTAGATGGCGTTATACGGGTTATGAGGTCCTGCTGTCGTTGGCGGTGTCAAGGCTCGCAGTTATGCGGAAAAATACGATTTACAAAGATGCAGCGTGGCGTTTTATATGGCGCTATACGAGTGGTGATGTACTGTTCCCCGTTATTGCTGCAATAAAACTTTGTTCAGAAACCTCAGCACTGAGCCACCTGAGATAATGGTTATTGCTTAATGCCGTCTAGGGCGTCAGAAAACTTCTTTCATATTGGTGCATATGCTCCATGAACGAACGAATAAAGATCACCCAGCACGGCGTGCGAGAAAAAAGTTATTTTTTTGCAGTGACGTCATTTTTTCGGCGCCATGTGAATAAAACGGAATGAAACCTGTGTGTGAATGAAAGAACCGATTAAAAAATTACGTCATCAACCATTATTTTTTTCTCAAATGCAATTACAAATACATGGTTGCCGTGGTGGGTGATCTTGTTAGTTGGTTCATGCATATGCTCATGGTCACGGTCGTCAGGTTGTGATGCCGTCTTGAGACCACTTTAGAAACCACTACGCTTACCATTAAACTCCAGCGAAGATTGTACAAATAGCGCTTGACCTGCGTTTTGATGACCCTGTGCTCATCTGCGCAGCTGGGGTGTTAGGGTAAAGGTACACCTCTCGTTTGTTACGGCTTCGTAGCGCGGGTGTCAATTGCAAACAAGGCACCAATCTAACCAATTACACCACTCGCGCTACTACATCCGATTTAAGCTCACACCATTTAGTTGAACATTTTACTTTACTAATTTGTCTTAATTTTTCAAGTTTTCGCGTAACCGCTTTCGTTTGTAGTACGTTTCGAATTAGAATGAACATTCCTTTTTTATTACTTGTAGGAATATGGGGAACGTAACCTCGCTTGTATTGGGGATATGACCCACATGACAGTAGTGCCAATTAAGGTACTGCTGTATCGTAGTGCCATTACATTGTTGCGGCTTTGTTCTTTGTTGACAACTGCGGTTGCGTGCGTGGAGGAGAGCTGGCCATCAAAGGAGACCCCTAAAATTTTCGGGTTGTTTACGGTCGGTATTGGTGTGCCATCTACGTGAATGCCTAATTCTACCCTGACCCCCTTCGTCCAGGTGGTGAAGAGGGTCGCCGTTCATTTCGTTGGGGAGATTGTTAAAATCCTTGCAGTGAAGAAGAGAGAAAGGCTGGAGAGATAGCCTTTTACTTTTGAACAGTCATCAATTCCATTCCCAGACGCCAATATCGAGCCTTCGGCAGCGTATGAGATCAGGGAAACTCCCTCAGGTGGTTGGGGGAGCTTCGGGATGACGAAGTAGAACAGTAAGGGGGAGAGCACACCACCTTGTGGAACCCCTTGTTTTATTCTTCTAGGTTTAGAGGTTTGATCTCGGAAGATTACTGACGACTGTTGACCACTCATACAATTCACTGACCACTATTTGAGTCAATGTCTTCTAGCAACGTAGAATGGCAGGTGTCAAACTGGTATCTGGACTGTTCTCTCACAGGGGCGGCTGCTGTTTAGGCTACGAGTTATTCTGGTGTATGGCGTTAAGTGGTGTTGATGTGCTGTGCACTTTACGGAAGCCATGCTGATGCTTCGCTGGGGTCAGGTGGTAGGTGAAGTACGCCTCTAGTGTTTTCGCGACCTGGGAAAGGAGCGTTATCGAGCGATAAGTGTTTTTTGTCGGCGGGTTTCCCCGGTTTCAGAAGTGGGAAAACTCTACCTGATTTGCACAAATCAGGAATGATGAGTGACAATTTACCGGTTGAGGACCTCCGTTAGGTATGCTACTGCCGTGGGCCCCAAATGGTTTAGCATCAGCATACAGATTTCGTTGGGTCCAATGGCCTTGGAGACTTTCGCCATCCCGATGGCCCACACTTCACTTCGCCGCTAGTCACTCCACGTTTCGCCTTATCTACCGAAGGATGCAGTGTAAATGAAATGAATGAAATTCCCACTCTGTCGTCGCGATTTGTCGGGTTGGACACTCACACCAGAAGTGAAGTTACAGGACTTCAGTTGCCGAATCTCTAAATTAAGGTCCTTTAGGTGAGGATCCCTGGGGTCGACCTGGCGTAGGTGGTCATACTCATACTTGCTGGTGCAGCTGCTTCAGCCGGGAAATTAGGGCAGACTCCCGCGATGCGTCCGGATGGTATGAAACAAGCCGCTGCGTCAGTGACTACCCTTCGGAAGGGCGGCGAAGCTGCTCTCGGTAACTTCCGGGAAGACGGCAATTTTTCCTCCACTNAGGGCAGACTCCCGCGATGCGTCCGGATGGTATGAAACAAGCCGCTGCGTTAGTGACTACCCTTCGGAAGGGCGGCGAAGCTGCTCTCGGTAACTTCCGGGAAGCCGTTCCAATCAGTTTTATGAAAGTTGGTATAGGTTATGTGTAGGGATGAAACGTAATGATGAAAAGTAAATACAAGTACATGCTCGATACTATACGTTCGATAGCAAGTAATTTTTTGGTATCCATACTCTTGAACCAAGTAGTTAGTAGGTATTGAAAAACAAATACTCGTATCGAAACCCGATACTAAGGCAAACTTGGCTTCGGCAATTTTTCCTCCACCGTTATTCCTAAGCGCTTTGTTCTTCTTGGCTGCTTAATTGCCAGCAAAAATCGCGAGGCGACAAAGTCGAAATAATGCTAAAAATATACTTACGCTGCAATTGCTTCACCAAAGTCAATATAAGGCGACGTATGCAAGGTCCAACTGTTCGAGTGGAAGAGTAAACTGGATGAATGCTCAGTAGAGACATTTCAACGCGATGATAAACTTACTGAGCAAATCTATTAGACCCTGTTCACATGATGGGCGCTTGACACGCGTTTTGATACTAACACCTTTATATTTGCGTTTAACTTAGGATGTGAACACCTTGAGTAACAAGTAACTAAATACGGGTAGTTGTAAACGCGCGTTTAGCTTCCGTCGTGTGAACAGGGTCTTATTCTTCGCAGTAAAAATACTAACGGAAAATTCTAAAAGCAGGGTATAGTAGCTCCGTTAAAAGTTGATTATAAAAAAATCTTAAGCAGGGATCACACGATTTGCACATTTGTAAAGATTTATGCATTTTGACAGTTAGAGAGTGTGGTTATTTAGGCGTTTTTTTATTGAGCTGAACTCATTCTCGATAAAAATTTCTAGTCAACACCCTCTTTGGTCGGTCAAACCAGGTAATCGTTAACTTATAACAAAAAAATAATTTAACTTACTTTGTTGTTGTTGTTGTTGTAGCAGCCTACAAATTCCCCAAAAGGCTTTTTGGGGAGTGTTGCTGGAGTGGAGTCCTTGGCCAGATATAAATCTGGGTCGTTCCGGTTACGTAGACCCGACTGTCGTGGGAACGACTTACTTTGTTCGTACAGAATGCCTCCATAGCCAAAAGTATCGATATGAATAGGTATCGATACTTAAGATCTGATATTATTCCGGTATCGATACTTTCCTGCGTAAAAGTATTGATACCGGCATGATATGTTTCATTCCTAATCTTTTTGAATTCTCGTGCTGCCCCACGTCCCCACGAAAATGGAGACGTGGGGTTAACGAAACNCAGAATGCCTCCATAGCCAAAAGTATCGATATGAATAGGTATCGATACTTAAGATCTGATATTATTCCGGTATCGATACTTTCCTGCGATCCTACTTCTAAGTAAAAGTATTGATACCGGCATGGTATGTTTCATTCCTAATCTTTTTGAATTCTCGTGCTGCCCCACGTCCCCACGAAAATGGAGACGTGGGGTTAACGAAAACTCACCACCACGTGATCGTGACGTTGTCGTTGGTTCTCTGTCTCAATTAACAGCAATTTCATATGTTGATACGGACGGCAGGTATGGAAGAGCGCTCCATCGGTAGCTGGTTGAGCTCTAAAGGTAGTGTACTACCTCTTCCCTTCCTTTCGACCTTCTTCTTCTTCTTCTTTGGCGCTGTAACCGCCTAAGCGATTTTGGCCGACTTCAGCAAAGCACGCCAGTCGTTTCTCTTCTGTGCCAACTGACGCCAATTGGAAACGCCAAGTGAAGCCAAGTCCTTCTCCACCTGATCTTTCCATCGCAGTGGGGGCCTCCCTCTTCCTCTGCTACCACCAGCGGGTTCCGAGTTGAATACTTTCAGAGCTGGAGCGTCGGTGTCCATTCGAACGACATGACCAAGCCAGCGGAGCCGCTGTATTTTAATTCGCTGCACTATGTCCATATCGTTGTAAAGCTCATACAGCTCATCGTTCCATCGTCTGCGGTACTCGCCGTCGCCAACGCGTAAAGGACCGTAAATCTTCCGCAAAATCTTTCTCTCAAACACCCCAAGAGCCGCCTCATCGGATGTTGTCATTGTCCATGCTTCTGCGCCATATACCAGCACGGGCATGATGAGTGACTTATAGAGCGTGGTTTTCGTACGTCGAGAGAGGACTTTACTCCTGAATTGCCTACTCAGTCCAAAGTAGCACTTGTTGGCAAGAGTGATTCTACGTTGGATTTCAATGCTGACATTATTATCGGTGTTAATGCTGGTTCCCAAGTAAACGAAATTCTCTACTTTCTCGAAATTGTAACTGTCAACAGTGACGTGGGTGCCAAGGCGCGAATGTGCTGACTGTTTGTTTGATGACAGGAGATACTTCGTCTTGTCCTCGTTTACCACCAGACCCATGCGCTTTGCTTCCCTATCCAACTTGGAAAAGGCAGAACAGACTTCGCGGTTTTTGTTACCGATGATGTCGATGTCATCGGCATAAGCCAGCAATTGCACGCTCTTGTAGTAAATTGTTCCTGAGCGGTTCAGTTCTGCAGCTCTTATTATCTTCTCCAACATCAGATTAAAGAAGTCACATGAAAGGGAGTCGCCCTGTCTGAAACCCCGTTTTGTGGCGAACGGCTCGGAGAGGTCTTTTCCAATTCTGACGGAGCTGGTGGTATTGCTCAACGTCATTTTACACAGCCGTATGAGTTTTGAGGGGATGCCAAATTCAGACATAGCGGCGTATAGGCAACTCCTTTTAGTGCTGTCAAAAGCGGCTTTAAAGTCGACAAATAGGTGGTGAGTGTCGATCCTTTTCTCGCGGGTCTTTTCCAAGATTTGGCGTATTGTGAATACCTGGTCTATGGTGGATTTGCCAGGTCTAAAGCCACACTGATAAGGCCCAATCAGTTCATTGACGGTGGGCTTCAGTCTTTCACACAATACGCTCGATAAGACCTTGTAACCTATGCTTAGAAGGCTAATCCCGCGGTAGTTGGCGCGAATGGCGGGGTCACCTTTCTTGTGGATTGGGCAGAGCACACTTAAATTCCAGTCGTCGGGCATGCGTTCATCTGACCATATTCTGCACAAGAGTTGATGCATGCACCTTATCAACTCCTCGCCGCCGTACTTGAATAGCTCAGCTGGCAGGCTGTCAGCTCCAGCGGCTTTGTTGTTTTTCAGCCGCGTTATTGCTATACGTACCTCGTCATAGTCAGGCGGTGGAACGTCGACTCCGTCATCATCGACTGCGGGCTCGGGTTCTTCTTCTCCACAACTTTCCGTGCTGCTACCATTTAGTAGGGCGGAAAAGTGTTCCCTCCATAATTTAAGTACGCTCTGGACATCAGTTACTAGGTCGCCATTATTGTTCTTACAGGAGTGCGCCCCGGTCTTTAAACCTTCCGTAAGTCGCCTAACTCTCTGGTAAAATTTTCGGGTATTCCTCCTGTCGGCCAGCATTTCAAGCTCTTCGCACTCACGTATTTCTGCCTCTCTCTTCTTGTTGCGGCAAATACGTCTCGCTTCCCTCTTCAGATCCCTATAGCGGTCCCACATAGCGCGCGTTGCGCCCGATCGCAGCGTGGCCCTGTAGGCGGCATCTTTTTTCTCTGCAGCTTCCTGACACTCCTCATCGTACCAGTTGTTCTTTCGGGCTCGCTGAAATCCGACTACTTCTTCGGCGGCGGTACTTAATGAGCGGGAAATGTGGTTCCACTGCTCGCATATGTCGGTTTGTTGAAGAGTGCTCTCTGAGAGCAGGTGTGAGAGTCGAGTAGCGAAAGCGCTGGCTGTCTGTTGTGATTGCAGCTTTTCGACGTTAAGCTTTCCTTGCATATTTGGGCGCACATTTTTTGCTGCACAGAGGCGGGTGCGTATCTTGGCTGCAACAAGATAGTGGTCCGAGTCGATGTTTGGGCCTCGGAGTGTGCGTACGTCTAAAACACTGGAAGCGTGCCTTCCGTCTATCACAACATGATCGATTTGGTTTCTCGTTTTTCGATCCGGAGACAGCCAGGTAGCTTGATGGATCTTTTTATGCTTGAACCTAGTACTGCATACTACCATGTTTCGGGCCCCGGCGAAGTCGATCAGCCTCAATCCGTTGTCGGACGTTTCGTCGTGGAGGCTGAATTTTCCGACGGTGGTTCCAAAGATCCCTTCTTTGCCCACCCTGGCATTGAAGTCGCCAAGCACGATTTTGATATCATGACGGGGGCAGCGCTCGTACGTGCGCTCCAAGCGCTCATAGAAGAGATCCTTGGATGCCTCATCCTTCTCTTCCGTCGGGGCATGGGCGCAGATGAGCGAGATGTTGAAGAATCTCGCTTTGATGCGGATTGTGGCTAGACGCTCGTCCACCGGGGTGAACGACAGTACTCGGCGACGGAGTCTCTCTCCCACCACAAATCCAACTCCGAATTTGCGCTCCTTTACATGGCAGCTGTAGTAGACGTCGCAAGGCCCCAGACATTGTTTGCCTTGCCCCGTCCAACGCATTTCTTGGATGGCGGTGATGTCAGCTTTTGTCCTTACGAGGACATCAACCAGCCGGGCAGAGGCACCTTCCCCATTAAGGGTCCGGACATTCCAGGTGCATGCCCTCAAATCGTAGTCCTTTAAACATTTGCCGTGGTCGTCATCATAAGGGGGGGTCTCATCCGAGGCTTTGCCTTGCTTCTTCACTGGAAGTGGTTTCTACGTGGCGGGTCCCAAGCCCAGAGCACAAGCTATTGCTGGGACGGGGGTGGTTTCGCAACCAAATACGCGTTTATATAGCGAGCCACTTGCTCCAAGCAGACACCCGCTTGCAGCCGTACCTAGTGGTGAACAGACGCTGCAGACTTCAGTGAGCCCTTAAACCGAATAAGTCGGAGTGGCCCAAGGCTCCACTCAGATTGGTTACCACATCTCGCACATGGGTTGCTCACATTGCCCAGAGTGCGCGAACGAGGACGCAAGAGTCGGGATTGAATATAGCCATGCAACTGTAACTGCATACCCACAAGATTGCACTCTAGACCTAAATACATCTTTTTCTACCCGGCAAAACTATTTTTTTTTAACGGACGGTATAATGTGCATGCACTTATACATACTTATATGTATATAAATGTATGATTTATTCTATAAATACATTTTTAACAAGACACTTTTAGTTTGATATGAGATTTAAATATTCAATTGCACGTTTTGTATTTTTTTCAAACATTCTTTGTATTTTTCCAATAGGGGTTCAACTTCGTCATTGATAAAATCATCAACTTGGTCGCTAGCTCGGCCCGTAAAAGTGTGTGCATCAAGTATTTCGTCAAGTTTGTTAAGAATCGGTTCAAAATAGGTGTCTTTCCGAATACGTTCAACCAAATCATTGTCCTTTCCGTGTTGCTTAACTTGCGCACCAGCCTCCTGAGATAAAACACGTATCTTTTCATGGCACACTTGACGATCAGCGCCCGCTTTAACCATGGCCATTATTACATTTTCGGTCGACATAAAAGGTAATTCTTGCGCGATATGTCGCTCGATAACTTTTGGATAGACTACTAGTCCTTGCGATATATTTAGGAGAGTAAGCAATGCTGCATCTGCCGCTAGGAATCCTTCTGAAAGAGTCAAACGACGATTAGCCGAATCATCAAGTGTACGCTCTAACCATTGAGTTGCATGTGTATTAGCAGCATTGGAGAATAGTGTTATTAAATGCCTTGCCAGTGCACAACAGCGTTCTGAACGCATAGGATTCCTTTTGTAGGGCATAGCTGATGAACCTATTTGCGAGCTTTCAAACGGTTCTTCTATCTCTTTGCGTGAAGCCAGTAATCTTAAATCTGAGCACATTTTATGAATGCTTGTACCTAAACTTGATATTGCTCCAATAACTTCAACGTCAACTTTTCTTGAATAAGTTTGTCCGGTTATTGAATAAGATTTATCGAAGCCTGCTAGTTTGGTTACTAAATTATCTAACTGCTTAACTTTTTCTCCATCCCCATTAAAGAGTTGTAGAAATGAAGCTTGAGTTCCTGTAGTCCCTTTTACACCACGACAGCGCAAATCTTCACGACACCGACTTAATGCACGTTCATCCATCATGAAGTCCTGAGTCCACAGGCAAGCTCGTTTGCCGACTGTGGTAAGTTGGGCAGGTTGCAAATGTGTAAACCCTAAAGTCGGTTGTGATTTGTATTTTATAGCAAAATTCTTCAAACAGTGTATTATGGAGGCAATTCGGGGTAAAATCAAATCTAATGCGTCACGTAAAATTAAGAGGTCAGTATTATCCCCCACATAACATGATGTTGCCCCTAAATGAATGATAGCAGCCGCTTTGGGACATTGTTTAGCAAAAACATGCACGTGAGCCATAACATCATGTCTTGTCAAGCACTCTTCAGCAGCAGCTGCTTCGAAGTCTATACCATCCACATGCGCTTGCATTTCATCTATTTGCTCATCTGCGATATCTAGTCCCATCATCTGCGATAAACGACAATAATAAATAAATAAATTTGTAACCGGCAATTAATTATATACATAGCTATTATGTAGGTATGGACATAAATACACTCCCTCCATTATATCTCCGTACACCCTTATGATTTTTAAATATTCACAATGTTTTGCAAGCTATAATTATTTTGTTATTTTTTATTGAGTATATATACCTAATACATTAAATTGTATATTTATATGGCTCATGTTAATCAGGCTATGCTCATATGTGTGAACTCAAAGCGAATTTCTATAAGGTAGTTTTACCGGAGCCGCCGATTTCAAGGCGAATTTGTACTGTATGTCAAAATGATGTGTTTGATGTAATTTTGTTTTGTAATTATTGTCAATGTGCGTGTAAATTGTTAGTGTAGTTCTTGATTTTGGGCTGCCGCTACCACCTTGCATAAATTCGCCTTAGCTTTGTTTCTTAACAGATAATTATCACAAATTGACACTAATTTCTGCTGGAAAGCGTTTCTTAACCCAAAAAACTAGCAGAAACTAGCAGCTCTCTCTCGTTCTTACGCTCTTATTTTTTTGGCTAGCAGAAACTTGCAGCTGTCAAAATGAATATCCAAAAATTCGCGCCTAATATTTTCAATAGTCGAATACAAAGATCAGCTGTTTACTCAAACTCAAAATCCCCTAACCCAAAATCCCAATTTTCTCCTTGAAATACATTCAAATTAGGTTTATGGGTCGATTACGGATTGCCACCGAACTTCATTTGGGTGGCCAGTGGCTGAAATGGTATTATAGATGGCAAGTGGCAACTGAAAGCTGGCAACTGAGTTGCTATAATTTATTTCTTTTTTCAACTGTTTCTTCAGCTTATTTACACTCAAGTCTTAGTTGCTATTCATAATATACATTTTAATTTCAGTGGCGTTGCCCATTGCCCACCCAACTGCGGTTGCGTTGCCATCCATAATCGACCCATTAGAAAAAATAAAACCAGTTTGCACATCAACAGGCCAAGCGCTTTAATTTGACAACCCAAGAGTATAAGGTCCCTATTATAGTTGTATCTGAGACAACTCAACTTGTATGCAACTCAACTATTTATTGCTATTTCCGTTCACAACTATTTTCAGTTGACTGTAATCATTGAAAAGGTCGGAAAATCGATAGAAATAGTTATTTTCATAATATTATGTTATTTTAATGTTATTAAAATAATTAAAAGCAAGAAAATGGAACTCAGTTACGAATTATGTTTTACCGATAAGCCCGAGGATACATTCCCACGACAGTCGGTTCTACGTACCGGACTGACTCGGGTTTTATCCGACCAAGGGCTGTTGTTTCGGCGACCTAACCCCGCTTAAATCGGCGATACCCTTCATTCATTGTCCGTTCATGGAGCATCTCCTTGCAGCCGGATTGCTCCGCATCCTTCTTCTCCGGGCGGGCGTTGATCCCAACCCCGGACCAGAAACATATTTCTGCTGTTTTTGCCAGAATCGACTCCATCCAAACTCCACTTCGGTTAGGTGCAACTCTTGCAACGGAGGGAGTCACCTAAGAACCTGCTTTGGTCTAAGATCTCACCGGGAGTGGACCACAAGCTATGTGGCTTCCTGCTGCTCAAGCCAAACGGCACAATCAGCCTCCACAGCTACCCGCTCGCACAATGCACCCAACACTCGCAGAGCCTGCACGGCTCCAACGGCCGCAAACTCCTACAACTCAACTGCAACGGACTCCAGAGCAAGATTGAGGAGATAGTAGTCTTTATGGGTCGGCATGGCATATTGACAGCTGCGGTTCCAGAAACGAAGTTGCACAGTAACTCAACCCTGTTGGGTTGCGCCGCCTACAATGTGCTCCGTAAAGATCGCGATAGAGATAATGGTGGGGGATTAGCGTTCATCCTACACCACACAGTGCAGTATCGGCTTATGGAAGAAGACATCGACCCGAGGGACACCACCCTAGAATGTCAGGGCATTGCTGTCCGGTCAGGCGATGTCGAGCTCGAAATATTTAACGTCTATATACCCCCTGTCATGTGTGTGTATCAGCGACAGGGCTATCTACGCGGCATAATGATGCTTCGTTTTATGTTAGTGGTTATAAATTTTTCCGTTTAGATAGAGTTAAGCATGGTGGTGGTGTTGCTGTGTTTGTAAAAAGTAGCCTGTATTGTTCCCTTAAATGTACTTCAGAAAATTTCAACACAATCGAATCTATTTTCATTGAAATTAGATCTAAATACGAAAAAATCCTTAATGGTTGTGTGTACAGACCAAAAGGAACATTGCCTACGCACCATTTATTGAATTTATTGAAAACTGACCCTTGATTATAATAACATTATTATAGCAGGGGATTTTAACAGTGACATTCTTTGTGAAAGTAAGTTTGCGTTAGCCATGAAAAACCTGGGTTTATTCCCTGCTAACGATTCAATGCCTACACATTTCACGCAAACTAGTAGCACTTTGGTGGACCTATTTTTTGTAAATGACACCACAAAAATACTCCTTTATGATCAACTTTCTGTTCCAAGTTTTCTAAGCACGATTTAATTTTTTTGACATTTGACTTTCAATCGACCTATGACACTAGTTTCTATTCAAATCGCGACTTTCTAAATATTAATTAGAAGCATCATCAAGAAGCGCTGGATAAAGTTGACTGGAGATCTATCTACAACTTAGTATCTAGCAATGATCAAGTTATTTTCCTTGAAGCAAACGTTAGTTCAGTCTTTGATCAGTTTGTGCCAGTTGTATACAAATCTGTTAATGATAAAAAACGGCCATGGTTCAACAACTATATTAAAGATTTGATATACAAACGCCACAACGCATAACGAAACTGGAAGCCGATTTAAATGTTTAGAAAATTATAATACCTTTAAGGCATCGCAGACGAGATGTCACCAAAGCAATTAAATTAAAAAATACAATATTATGAGCATCAGTTCAGTTGGCTCCAAACACACGTTGAAAAGAGTCCGTGAGATCGGGATTGGCAACAAAAACCACTTGTCTCTGAATCAGTTAATGTAAGCCTATAAAATGAACAATTTGTACGGTTGCCCGATTCTTTGAGTAATATATGTTATGACAGTTACTGTTCTAATAAAAATGTTGTGATGCCTAGTTTTTGTTTTAAATATGTTGATGATTGTGAAGTAGTTCAGTCCATACTCAGTGTACAATCGAAAGCGGTTGGTCTTGATGGTATTCATCCAAAGTTTCTCAAATGTATATTACCAAAAATCTTACCATATCTTACCTACGCTCTGAATACTATCATTACCACGTCAATTTTTCCAAACTCTTGGAAGAGGGCCAAGATTATTCCAATGAAGAAAGCGAATGGTGACTATCAACCGATTGAAATAACCGCTTCTGTCCAAAGTTCTTGAGCGTATTATGCATCGCCAGATAAACGCCTTTCTGAGCAAGAACTCCTTGGTCAACCTATTGCAGTCGGGGTTTAGATCCAATAGGAGCTGCACTACGGCACTCTTAAAAGTTTCAGACGATATTAGACTTAATATTGACAAAAAATATGTGACTTTTCTTACTCTACTTGACCAATCCAAAGCATTCGACTCTGTGGACCACAAAATTTTAATCTTAAAACTTAAAAACTTGTTCAATTTTTCTACGTCGGCATCAACTCTTGTGCAATCATACCTCAGTGGTCGTTTACAAGCAGTATGTGCCGATAACACTATATCCAACTGCTTACCTATAACTAGAGGTGTCCCTCAAGGTTCTATTCTTGGTCCCTTGCTGTTTGTTTTGTATATTAATGACCTATTTAGTGTGATTAAATATAGTGATGTCCATGTTTATGCAGACGATGTCCAACTATATGTTAGTTGTCCCATTGACTCAATTGATGTTTGTATTAAAAATTTAAATACCGACTTGAAATTTATAAGCAGGTGGGCTTCTGCCAATGGACGGATCCTTAATTTAGATAAATCTCAGTGCATCGCTATATATAAGAAAACCTTCATACTTGACGACTACACCGAGGTCAAATTAAATAATGCTGTGATTAAATATGTTGACACTGTTCAAAATTTAGGGGTTGTATTTAATAGAACTTTGACGTGGAGAAATCACATTTTTAGCACCATAGGCAAAGTATATGATGGTATGCTCCGAAATCTATGGACCACTCAACACTTCACACCACTGAAAATTCGACTGCTTCTAGCTAAAACGTATTTGTTACCGACGATACTGTATGGTTGTGAGCTGTATACTAATTGTGATAGTGTGTGTCGTAGTAAACTTAATGTACTGTATAATAACATCGCTAGGTACGTCTACTGTAAAAAACGTTATGAACACAATTCAGTGTTTGCAAAGCAAATCGCATCTGTATCTTTTGACGATTTGCTAAAGTTTAAATGTTTATGTCACTGTTATTGTGGCTTGTTAACATTTTATTTTTAATATTTTTATTGAGCTTTGTACCACGATTGTTTATTAGGAAAAATTGAAAAAGCAACAAAGTCTAAGCGGTAGAAGTTATAGCACTATTTCGGAGATCACCACATCTCCTCATCAGACTTCTTTTTCTAGACTTCAGCAGGGATCGAACCTGCGAATTCGATGTTCAAAGTCAGAAGCGTTAACCACTGAGCTATGTACATCCCGTAAACTCTTGTTGCTAATTCAT
>NW_016163732.1:5678-12249 GCF_001687245.7 Rhagoletis zephyria | reverse complement strand
CATTTTCCTTATTCAACCAACTACTATCAAGTGCAGCTGATTTGCCGCTATTTAAACTCGACAGCGTGGTTGTTGTTGTTAATTCTATACATCCATTTCCAGTTCAGGCAGGCTCTTCCCAAACTATGTATTTGTCAATGTTATTGTGGCTTGTTAACATTTTATTTTTAATATTTTTTTATATTTTTTTTATTTTATTTTATTTTTTTTTAAATAAAATGTTACGGCTACAGTATTTTTGCGCAGAACCCACGTCGAAATTTACAAAAAAGTGGTTAGTGCAAACCGAGTTTATTAATAAGCTAGTGGTAGGAAATTTGAAACATTTATCTTAAATAAAATGTGAATCCTTTGATTACACGTGTATGTTAAAGTTTTTGGATTCGGGTTATGCGTTTGGACACAACAACCGAAAATCGTTGTACATTAACTAAACCGGACCCAAGTTTCTCGATAAGGGGCAACAAATATTCTTTTTTGCTCGTTTATATAAAGCAGTGGATAAAAATATACGTATATGCGAAAGGCAAATTTATCTGTTTAAATGAACACCACCAATATTTCTTGCAAACACACATCGATTAAAATCTTTTATTTCGCCTCCGACACAGAATTGTTTTCGTACAAAATTACGCAAACAAGCTTACTCGTTCATTTTTAAGCATGCCATTGTTACGAATTTCGAAAATTCGAAAATACGATTCGGATTGCAGCATACTATTTCTACGATTCGTAGCAAAATCCGAATACGAAAGAGTTGCAGAATAGGGGTGCAAGTCTTCCCGTTCGCTCAATTTAGTCCCAATGAAATATAGTTGTTTGGTGACCGAACGTCAATACTTTGTGTTCTCTGTCCGCTTATGGAACACTTTACCCCTAAAAATTATAAACATAAAGGGGACTTTGCGCTTTAGACAGGAATTGCTGCTTTATTTTGCAGAATATTGTTGAACGTTTTCTTTTCTTTCAATTTGATGTATTTATACCATCATCCATCTCTTTTATACCCTATTACTTAAACCTTACTACTACCGCTACTTTTGCCCCATGCCTTCTTCTTCTACCACTACTATTATAAATTCCTAATTATAATAATAATTAATCTAAGTTTTACCTATGTAATCTAGTTTTAAGGTCAAACATTGTAAAAATAACTTATGGTTGTGTGTTTGACTTAATTAATTAAATAAATAAATAAATAAATAATGATAGCACAGGACAACACTGATTTTGGTGCGGCAAATGTTAAAGCTGTTTTTGATAGACTTTTTTGTGCGGATTACGAATCCGTAAGCATAAAGTTTCCATCAGCTCTAGATTTTGAGAAACACGAGGTCAGTGTCAAAAAATCGAGTTTTTGCAGTATTTGAGAAGTTCTAGCAAAAAAAAGCAAAAGGTAATAGAACCTTTCGCTTATGCTTAAATTAAAGCTAGAACTCTCGTCTACTGCCCCTGGAGTACCATCCCCGCACCTTGACTAAAAAAATACTGGAAAATTGTGCTAATGAAAATAATTTTTTAACAAAATCAGTTTTTGCTGTTCAATAAATGACCAAAAGTTACCTTGGGTCAAGGTGCAGGGATGATATTTTTAAGGATTGTAGGGAGTTCAAGCCTTAATTTAAGTCTAATAGCGTTTTCTTTTCTCGAAAATTTTATACACTTATTCTGCGTTGCGAAAGGGCTATCAAGATTTTATGTTCTTTTCTTAAAAGTAGACAACATATTAAAGGGGTATCGCATTATTCCACTTAATAAATAAATACTGGAAACTTGTGCTATTGAAAATAATTTTTTACCAAAATCAGTTTTTGCTGTTCAATAAATGACTATAAGTGACCTTAGGCTCAAGGTGAAGGCATTATATATTTATGGATCGTAGTCGGGAGTTCAAGCCTTAATTTAAGTCTAATAGGGGTTTCTTTTCTCGAAAAACTTATACACTTATTCTGCATTTCGAAAGGGCTATCAAGATATTATGTTCTTTTCTTAAAAGTAGACAACATATTAAAGGGGTATCGCATTCTTTTTGAAGTGAAACTTCTTAGGCGGCGGTATCGCAGAAATGGAGAGAAAAATTTTTAAAACAGAAAACGTTACATGAGTGAGAAGGAAGATATAGGTAGTATAGGGAAGGGGCAAAAACAAATAAAGCAACGCATGACGGGTACGAGTACCTATATATGTACATATATATGTATGTTTGAATGCACGTATGTATGTATACATATATATATGCCGCTACCAAGCAATATATGTATTAGGTTCATTCCTTATCTTTTTGGACTAAAATCTGAAAAGTGTCAAAATGCCAGAGCGTAAGCAAAATGCGCTCACTAAAAGAGAATAACAGGAAAAGTAAAGGAACGCAAAAAACCAAATTTTTAGTCCAAAGAATGGCAACAACAAAGCTAACATCAAATAAGAATGGAAATGTATGTACAAAACACATTCACACAAGCACAAGCACAATCAACACTTACTACATGAATTATTTTTTGCCTCCTTCCAATTTCAATTCACTTTTTCTACTTTTTAGATTATTCGCACTTCCGTTAATTTAAATTCAGTTGAGTTTGACAATTTTCAGGATTTTGCCAGAAAAAATTCTTCTGACTAAATCTGACTACTTCGGACTGATGAGAGTCACTCTCACTGAGTGTTGCTCTCTCATTTTAGCTGTCACTTCCGAGTTAAGGAACGCTTTTTGGACTAAATCTGACTACTTCGGACTTTTCTGACTATTTCTGACTATTTCTGTGAGATAAGGAACGCTCCTATAAATGATGCAAGCGTGCTTCGCGTTACTACATCCATTCGTACATATTTACATATGTTTGTATGGATATATTTACGATGAAGCAAACGGGTTTCGTTGTTGTACTGATGGGCATATGTATGTACTTATGGACAGCAATGTTTTCATATATGTACATATGTTCGTTGAACTATACTGATTGCCAAAAATTATGTGTTTGTTGTACATTTGTTCATGTTTGTCATTGTGCGTGTAATTTTCTAGAGTAGGTTTGTGCTATCGCTATCTCCTTGTATTAACTCGTGAGGATAGGTTTGTATAGTAACTTCCCCAGTAAAACATTGCAGCCAGAGCGTAAAAGCAAAATAGAGCGTAAAATTGACAAGAAGAGAAAACTAGCAGAAAAAGTTACTGAACGCAAAACTAGTAAAAACTTGCAAGTGAATAGTTGTTGCACTCTTTTGATATTCTGCTGTAAACATTTTACTATTTATAAATCAGTTTTGAAATCTTTGCTTTTCACACAAGCACTTACACAGTCTAGTACATCATTAACATTTTGATTTCCACTCATTTTACTTTTGTTTGTGTTAAACCAATTCAACAAATGGCGGCTTTTGACATTTATTCATCTTCTTCTTCTGCTAACTAATTTCTGCTAGTAAAAATTTCACTAGCAAGAATTTGCAGGTCTCCCGTGTTATTACGCTCTCGGTTCAGTGCTCTCTTGGGTTATCATACACTTTTCCAGTAAAAATTTGCAGCTTCCAGTACAAATTAGTACTGACTATTGGTTACTATACAAACCTGATGATAGCAAGGCCAACTAATATAAGGTAGTGTTACCGGAGCAGTTCATATTTTCGCCCGATGTTTCTTAAAGAAAGCCATAAATGTAGCGACCGTTGGTTCAACTTGGTGTTGTTTTGCTCTAGATTACACAGTTTGTGGGCCTGTTGAATGAATTTATGTCTTGGTTGTATGAAAGATCAAAAAATTTGGATTTTCTGGCAACTTGTACAACTTATAGCTACAATAATGGCCATGTTGTACAAACTCATTTAATTTGTGTTTATTTTGTACACTAAATAACCGAAAATGGATAACTCAGCCGAAATAGGTACGTGCTTTCGTTGAATTTTATAAATGTAAGCCGAAACTATGAAATAGTAAAAATGAGATTTTACAATGAGACTGCTCGCAAAATTGCAATGTTTGTGGGCAAAACGTCCAACTTGATTGCGGATTGATTTGAACCAACGTTTTCGGCTTGCATTATGTCAAAAGGATGTGTTTGTTGTAATTCATTCTATCATTTACTACCATTATGCGTAGGCCAATTCATGAAATCATTTCATGCGTTTGACTAGAAACTGAATGAATGAACAACATGATTACAATTAATGCCNGGTTCAACTTGGTGTTGTTTTGCTCTAGATTACACAGTTTGTGGGCCTGTTGAATGAATTTATGTCTTGGTTGTATGAAAGATCAAAAAATTTGGATTTTCTGGCAACTTGTACAACTTATAGCTACAATAATGGCCATGTTGTACAAACTCATTTAATTTCTGTTTATTTTGTACACTAAATAACCGAAAATGGATAACTCAGCCGAAATAGGTACGTGCTTTCGTTGAATTTTATAAATGTAAGCCGAAACTATGAAATAGTAAAAATGAGATTTTACAATGAGACTGCTCGCAAAATTGCAATATTTGTGGGCAAAACGTCTAACTTGATTGCGGATTGATTTGAACCAACGTTTTCGGCTTGCATTATGTCAAAAGGATGTGTTTGTTGTAATTCATTCTATCATTTACTACCATTATGCGTAGGCCAATTCATGAAATCATTTCATGCGTTTGACTAGAAACTGAATGAATTAACAANTACTACCATTATGCGTAGGCCAATTCATGAAATCATTTCATGCGTTTGACTAGAAACTGAATGAATGAACAACATGATTACAATTAATGCCAAATAGAGTTTACGCACTTAGTTTTTACTCAGATCGATGAAATGATTTCATGAATTGGACTACGCATACATGTGATAATTATAACAATAATAGATTGGCGCTTACACATATTTTAGTGTTTGTCCGAGCTTCTCCTCCGATTTTGTGGCGAGCACCTTGATGTTGTCACACAAAGCGGAATGACCTACAGTTTTACGCCGACTCCGAACGGCGATTGTATTTTTATGAGAAGCTGTTTTTCATGGCAGAAATACACTCGGTGGTTTGCGATTGCCTGCCGAGGGACCACCGCTGTAAGGAAAATCCTTTCTTCTAAATTTTTTTTGCGATGTTGCTTGGACCTGGGATTGAACCCAGGTGCTGAGGTGTGGAAGCGCGCACTGCTTACCACTANTACCAAAATCAGTTTTTGCTGTTCAATAAATTACTATAAGTGACCTTAGGGTCAAGGTGAAGGGATGATATTTTTAAGAATTGTAGTCGGAAGTTCAAGCCTTAATTTAAGTCTGATAGCGTTTTATTTTCTCTAAAAAATTATGCACTTATTCTGCACTGCGAAAGGGCTGTCAAGATTTTATGTTATTTTCTTAAAAGTAGGCAACATGTTAAAGGGGTATCGCATTCTTTTGTAAAAATTGTTACATCTAGACAGCGCAGAAGTGTTCCACTTTCTAACCTTTATAAAATAATTGTGAGGCAATGTCACCCCGCAAAACAGCTGATTTTGATAGTTTATTATTTTTCACAAGAGCGTTGAATAAATTTGGAGCTAAAAAACGGAAGCAGTAATTGGATTGAGTGAATTATTAGACGAATCATCGGAAGAAGAAATTAAGGCGGTTATTTTAAGAAGAAACCCTTATCCGCGCGTTCTAGACCTTATAGTAAATGTTGTTCACTCTTACACCGAGTTGGAGGCAAGTGCATTAATTTGGCTGAGGAAAGAAATTTTTTATAAATTTTATTTACATTTCAGTTCAAAAACCAACTTCCGCATTACGCGCAGCAGCGCAGAATATATCGTGGCTAGGTGTTCCTCTAGCAGATTGTATGTAAAAAGTAGCTACAAGAAAGGCAGACTGCAATCTACAGCGGAAAATCATATGCTTTCTTTTTTATGGTAAGATACAAGAAATACACCATAATATCTACGAATGTATTACAAAGTTTTCATTGATTGCGCTAACAAAACAACGTTCAGTTGTCGAACATTCATTCAACCTTCAATAAAGTTTTGAGTTTCTTTGTGGAAGTTGTGGGGCCGCAGACAATAATATTTCTAAAGGAAGATGTTGAGAAAGAAGCGATTGCGAGGGAATTTGAAAAGGTTTACAGTATATTTTGCTTAGCTGCACATCCTTCTTTGCACGAAAAACTTGTGCCCGTAACCGAAAAAGGCACTTAAGCGAATTTTCTTTACTACTTCAATGAGGAAGGTATCCGAATTCCTATGAAACCAAATATTGGCGGAGCACTTACCATGTAGAAATTACTGCAAGCGAAATTTTTACCGAATATTATCTAATTATCTATAGAACTGCATAAATTGATAGCCATTTTCGTTGTTCTGCGAGATGAGCAAAATAAATAAAAGGTTGTAAAATTAGGTAATTGTAGGGCCAGTGCAGGTAAACGTAATAATTTCATTGATAATTGATACTAGTCGCACAATTTTTAAGGCAGGTATCGCCAATGTGCAGGTATGTTGAATGCATCTATCGGAGCAGTTTCCTTATAAATGTTAAAAATAATGCTTTTGATGCGCATTTTGGGGTAGGTATCTTAAATGTGCACTTAAGCATAGAGGCAGCAAAGCAAAATATACTGTAT
>NW_016163732.1:0-2020 GCF_001687245.7 Rhagoletis zephyria | reverse complement strand
CAGGTATCGCCAATGTGCAGGTATGTTGAATGCATCTATCGGAGCAGTTTCCTTATAAATGTTAAAAATAATGCTTTTGATGCGCATTTTGGGGTAGGTATCTTAAATGTGCACTTAAGCATAGAGGCAGCAAAGCAAAATATACTGTATATATATTATTATATATTGGAAATGAGGTTCCAAGCGCATGTGCTCCTAAATATCATTACGCTACGCNTAAATGTGCACTTAAGCATAGAGGCAGCAAAGCAAAATATACTGTATATATATTATTATATATTGGAAATGAGGTTCCAAGCGCATGTGCTCCTAAATATCATTACGCTACGCTCATTAAGCTACGCTGTGATCCCCTTCGTGAATATTTACTAACTCCACTTCGGGATTATGGAAGTTTGAGCGAATCAGAAAAACTATTCAACCTGAAATTTTGCCAAACGCGAAAATTGAAAACGCCTTCGATGTGCCAAAAGCTCGTCAGTTAATGCGTCTCTGTTTTCACAATATGGAAATCATGGCAAAATTTATTATAGCTTGTTGTGCTCTTCATAACATTTGTATAGAAAGAAATGATTGCTGTGACATTGAAACCAGCTCCATATATCGAAACTGAAAGCGGTCATATTGAAAGCAGTGACAGAAGAGACCTCTTANAAATTGAAAACGCCTTCGATGTGCCAAAAGCTCGTCAGTTAATGCGTCTCGGTTTTCACAATGTGGAAGTCATGGCAAAATTTATTATAGCTTGTTGTGCTCTTCATAACATTTGTATAGAAAGAAATGATTGCTGTGACATTGAAACCAGCTACATATATCGAAACTGAAAGCGGTCATATTGAAAGCAGTGACAGAAGAGACCTCTTTGTAACGCAGCTGGGAGAACTTAAGCGAAATGAAATCAAAAACCATTTCTATAATTTCAGACATTAGTTCCAGTTTAACTGCCTTTTTATTAGAAAATAACTAAAAAAATAAAAATATTAATTAACTCCCGTTACTCGTATACCAGGGCAAACACTCACCACTTTTTCAACTTTCTAAATAACGAGCTGGGTAACCTTGGCTGAGTTCCAAGTTGGTATATTGCAAAGCATCAGCCTATTTTATTTCTAAACTGTAATTGATGGAAATGTCCAATATGTTTAGTTATAGTAGGCTGATGGTTTCCAATATACCAACTTGGAACTCAGCCCTTTTATTAAAGAGGGAAAACTTAAACCTTATTCAGTTGGCGGGGATTAGCGGAGAACACGTCTGGACATTCGCAAAATTGTGATTTGTTTTATGTTATGTTGTAATTCATTTGTGTGTGTANAACTGTAATTGATGGAAATGTCCAATATGTTTAGTTATAGTAGGCTGATGCTTTCCAATATACCAACTTGGAACTCAGCCCTTTTATTAAAGAGGGAAAACTTAAACTTTATTCAGTTGGCGGAGATTAGCGGAGAACACGTCTGGACATTCGCAAAATTGTGATTTGTTTTATGTTATGTTGTAATTCATTTGTGTGTGTATGTAGGTACAATTAAGCAACCCTGTTCTGTAATCCGATTCGAATCGGAATCGGATTTGTTTCCGATTGTTTGGTGTTCTACATTTCGATCCACTTCGAATCGGAATTCTATCTGCATGCCGAGTATCCGAAATTTTTTATCCGAAATATTCCGATCAAGTAAAAGCCAGTGAATAGAAAAAGAACAAAACAAAAAAATAAAAATATAAATGTAAATGATCAAACGAACATTTTAAACATTAGCGGACAACGAAAAATGTAAGTAAACGAATTAAAATTGGTAATTTATAATGAAAAAAATGNAATATTCCGATCAAGTAAAAGCCAGTGAATAGAAAAAGAACAAAACAAAACAAAAAAAATAAAAAATAAATAAACGAACATTTTAAACATTAGCGGACAACGAAAAATGTAAGTAATCGAATTAAAATTGGTAATTTATAATGAAAAAAATACGTGTGTAACACCGTACACATGATAGAAGTGAAACTAACACCTGATTTA
>NW_016163731.1:24068-35028 GCF_001687245.7 Rhagoletis zephyria | reverse complement strand
CCGAGCTGAGATGAGATGAGTTAAGTTGAGGTTAACTGCGTTGAGTTGAGGTGAGCGGTAGTTGAGTGGTTAGAGGTACGTAGTAGCAATTCGTACAACCTGGGTTCGGCCCTCGGTTCGAGCAACGGCAAACCTCCTAATCTATTTTGCCATCAAAAAGGTTCTCATAAAATCCATTTTTTATTCGGAGGCCGCTTAAAACTGTGTGCGAACAATATGACGCAGAATACCTTCTTTTCCATTGTCTGGATTTTGGTAGATCGCGATTTGGCTATTTTGGCTCTGCATCTTTCATCCCACTGAAGATGAATATATTTGTTAATGTCTCCATTCTCTTGGTAGCACTACGGAGTACTCAACAATCAAAATGAAGAACGCTTCTAAGTAATTCTTTTTAGGCAGGGTTTTTCGAAGAAGACCTCCTTTTTGGATACTGTTTTGGAAGATCAGCTACCAGTTCTGCTATTCGGAGTCAGACAAAAGGGTGTCAAATAAAGGAACAAATCGCTGTTGAAACTTGCGTCTGATTGCTTTTCGTTAGAGAATATATTAAATAAAAGAAAATTATCACGAAAAGAAGCGAAAACGTATTGTGCCTATTCAAGTGCACGGAAATGCATATCAAATTATATACGTATGTATGTACATATGTGCTTTTTTTAGGTTCATACTGAAAGTGAAAATCTGAAAAATATGATTGTTGAACAATTATTTTTTACACTTCCTATTCATTCAGAAATGGTCAGACATAAATGCTCAATTCTCCGAAAACGTTATATTACCAGTGGTAACCCCCTCGCGACCTCGTATTGACATTTATTGGCATTGGTAATGATGTCGGCGACAAAGTGACAAGTGAATTTTCTCGATTATTTGCAATAACTCACGCATCGACAAGCACATACTTACTCGTACACAAACATGTATGTAGATATACATACATACATACATACATATGTAAGTGGGTGTGTGACAACGAAAATGTGCATTTCATTTTTTAATTTAATTTGATTCCCCAACTGTCGCGCCACCATTAAATGACATCAAAATTTTACCAATACGCCAGTGGAGTACAGGGTAGGGATGGCACAGTCGGTATGGCTCCGCTGACTGGCGGATACGAGTTTCCATTTAAATGGCTTCGTTTCCGTTTGTCATTATTATGCTGCTGTCGGGGCATTTCTTTTTTTCATCCAGTTGCAACATTTGTTATGCATCTACTTTGTTGCTCTTGTTGTTGTTGACTGTCATAATTTGCGCTGATGCATTATTATTTTATTTTAATATGCGACTATATTGTTTTCTATTTTTTTTTTCTGTGTTTAAGTTCGTTCGAATATTGTTGAGCGCCTGGGGCATTTGTTTTTGTCACTGTCTGCATTTTGTTATTTATTCAATAATTGCGTTGAGTAAAAATGCATTTTCAGCCAAATTAGTTGTCAGCCACTCGAATCTGTGGCAGGGGTCTTCGATGGCTTCCTTTACCCTCGGGTATTTGTGAATTGTCTGAATGCTTGCTAACTCAATAATGAATGCATTAATTTTGCAAATGAAAATCTAGGCTTGGTATAAAAATATGCATATATGCACATATGTATGTAAATATGCAAACAACAATATTGTGTTTTAATAAATTGGCAGGTGATCTTACAAATTGAATGAATGTCTGATGAAACATAAAAATTATTGTTTGATAATCTTTTCCTTGTAAAACATTTTAAACTCGATCGATCGAGTCGATGTAGGGATGCATCGTTCTTTTTTTTTGAAAACTGACATTTTTAGTACACCGGACCGCCATTTCAGTTGTTCTTAAAAATTTATAAGAAAACTCTTTTTCTCCTCAAAACACTTCTTATAATAATACTCAATTTTATAATTAATCATTTTTAATAGGTCACCCGAAAACCCCTAGAAATGCAATGGGGGACCCATATAAAATCGTTAGTATTGAAAAATGATAAAAATAAAGATCTGGGTGCTATTATTGGAANGTATTTGTTAGTTAGTATTGAAAAATGATAAAAATAAAGATCTGGGTGCTATTATTGGAAGTCTCTCGAAGAGAAACAGAGTTTTCCGATCGAAAACTATTGATTTTACAGAGCCATGACATGAAATACATTGGCTGAGTTTAGCTCAAAACAACATCACTTTTGCTCGCCTTGGCTTGCTTACACTCAAAGCTGAAGCACAACACCGGCGAACGGCAAATTTTTCGTCGCGAATGTTCGCTGAGATAATTAAAACACACTGATTTATATGAGAACGCGCACAACCAAAGCAAACGACGAAGTTTGCTCGACGACTGTTCGCGACGATAGATTTATTTCTATCGCCGCGGTCAACGGCAACGACAAAAAAAGGCATGATGACCATACTTTAAAAGTTATCGTAATTTTTGTTTAAAAGTAAAATAATATACCTTATATTTTTCTATCAGAGATTAAGCTAGTAAAACGTAAGTTTACTAGTAGTTATATTTAAAGACTATTTCTATATTTTAAACTTCTTCTTGTTGGTATTTTCCCTCTTCGTTGTAAAAGCTTCCTTCTTGACACATGGTCACCTTATCAGCTGACAGCATTCGAACCGCTCGATACCGCTCTATTTGTGTTTCAGTAAGCGAATTAGCTGGGCGAAAGTTGGTCGTCGGCATCGCTCTGCTGGGCGAAATATGCCGTTCGCCGGGTATTGTGTTTCAAGCATTACACGATAATCTCTTCGCTCACTAAAAAATATGAGCATGGCGTCTAGCAAAAAACCTTCCTAAATATTCTAGCGAACATTTTGATGACACAACTTTTTTGGAGATTTAGAATTTTCGTGGTAGTGCCCTGGATGTCGGGGCCACGGGCCATGGCCCTGTCGGACCATGCCATAATTCGGCCTGTATATGTGAAAAAGTTTATCGAAGTTCATTATAGCAAAAGAATTAGTGCATTTAAAATTAATTTGATATTAATAAATCCTTTAAAGGGAAGCTGGACATAAATTTACATTTAAATAAATTTAATTTTCGGTACTGTTCTTGAATAAGTATTAAAAACAAACAACATTTACTTTCAAATGAATGTAAAAGGTACATATTTATTTATGTGAAGAATATTGCGAAAAAAGATTTAGCAGGTAAACTGATTTTCTTATTTCATTAGACAATCCATAGAAAATAAATTTGAGTGACGCCTTTGACTTTAATAGCCCGAACACAATGAAAACGACGAGCTACAAACCACAGCTGTCAAATTATTTTAACACGTACTCTTATGTAGATAATTATTTTGGCGACGACCGGGCTACGCGACGGCTGTGGTTGTGGCCAGATTAGATCTATTTCTATTTTTCTGGCGACAGATAAGGTTCTTCCTCTTCTTTTATGTCAAACTCATACAAATTCATGATGTCGCTGCCGCGTTCAAAGAAATCATGTCGCCATCGACAAAGCGCTTAGATAATAAAGATGACAAATTGGAAGCTGTGGTCGGTAGCTCGTCGTTTTCAATGTGTTCAGAACTTAAATATTAAATTCGTTCCTAGCTATCAGAGAGCGAGAGAGAGAGAGAGAGTACTCCTTCATTTATAACAAAAAAACACCCGCGGACTTGGTCATACAGTATATTTTGCTTAGCTGCACATCCTTCTTTGCACGAAAAACTTGTGCACTTAACCGAAAAAGGCACTTAAGCGAATTTTCTTTACTACTTCAATGAGGAAGGTATCCAAGTCCCTATGAAAGCAAATAATGGAGAAGCACTTACCACGTAGAAACTACTGCAAGCGAAATTTTTACAGAATAGTATCTAATTATATATATAACTACATAAATTTATAGCCATTTTCGTTGTTCTGCGAGATGAACAAAATAAATAAAAAGTTGTAAAATTAGGTAATTGTAGGGCCAGTGCAGGTAAACGTAATAATTTCTTTGATAATTGATACTAGTCGCAGATTTTTTAAGGCAGGTATCGCCAATGTGCAGGTATGCTAAATGCATCTATCGGAGCAGTTTCCTTATAAATGTTAAAAATAATGCCTCTGATGCGAATTTTGGGGTAGGTATCTTAAATGTGCACTTAAGCATAGAGGCAGCAAAGCAAAATTTACTGTATTTTGTTTTTTTAAGGAGGGCATTTTTGGGATGCGATCTTCGACTAAAATTTCCACCTTAAAGAAGAAATTCTAATTACATACTACAGACTAAACGGTACTTTCCAATTCTTTTGCTTGAAACTGCTGCGTTTTCCATACAGAAGGTGAGTTAGTTACCATACTTTAATATTTAAACGTAAGTTGCAAAGTAAAGTACCGGTTGGCAAGCCATACACATTTTTTTCCATTTGACAAGTTTTGTGTATTCTTAATTCTTATATGGGATTAAATTTTGTATACAAAGCTTAACTGAACAAATGCTTACATTGAGCAATAAGCAATTTCCTGATTATCTAAATGTAATACCTTTTTTTGTACAAATGGAAATGTATGTATGTATGTGTCTATGCTGTCTCACCATCTGCAGTTAAAGTTACCATTGCACAGGCGAATTGATGACGAACAAACGTAACAAATGCCACAAACCCTTTTTGTATTTTGCTATAAGTTTCATTTTTGCTTTTACATAGAAATACTTTAATGCAATTCAAACAATTTCCATTTGTCCAGAAGTCATTAATCATTCGCACGCCGCTACACAAGAGTGCAGAGCATAAGAGCATGCACAAAAGGATAAAGGACATTACACTCAAATAAACGTAGACTCGAACATATAAACATAGATACATACATATGTATAAGGCCATAGCGGTGTCAAAGTGACAAGAAGACCAGAGAAGCAAGGGTAAGAGGAAAGCATGCAATGGGATACGAAAGTATTGGCAAATGCGCTAGTAATGAAATGAACTTAGCGAGGGTAAGTGGTATTGCTGAGATACTGCTTATAACATTTGTTCATTTCATGCAATATTCTAACAACTTAAATTTTTTCCAATAAAAAAATTACATTGGTACCTAGAAACATTTAAAGCTCTCATCCCCAGTTTCACCAATCAATTGTAAAATTTATCAGACTGTTAAAATTTAAAATTACAAATTTTTCTAGCAAATTGCGTCATTTTAAAATTTAACAGGTTGATACATTTAAAATTGATTGGTGCAACCGGCCGTCATACGATAATGTAGCTATATGTATATTGTCCAATTCCAAATATAAAAGAGTAGATTATTAAACTCCCCAAGATTTCTATTGAAAATCCATCAGCAGATTCCTTCCCACACTGTAAAATTTAAAAGATATACTCGTAACTATGTATATAAACTACATATTTTAATCAAGAAAACTGATTAAAAAGCACTCACAGTTCTAGCTAAATGCTTACTTCGTATAGTGAAGTACGCAGTCTTTCCGCAGCAGCCATTTGCTGCTCTCATTTGAACCATTCGAGCGTACGAAGGAAATTAGTTCACCTTGACGCTTGACTGACTTTAAATGGCCACGAATTGAACATCGCTCCATCACCCGCTCTGCGAAGTGGGCTGAAATATAGGTACGATAGCAAAAGCTTACTCCAAGCGGAAATGAACAAAAACAAAGATCCCTCAAAGTTGGCGTTAAAGGATCAAATTAGGTGTTATACGGAGCTTTTGTTTTTGTGTTTGCTATTTTCACGCGTACATTTTAATGGTAGCAATGTAGTACGTTTGCCGATTGCTGATTAGCAAAGATGAGAAGCGGCTGGCTGCTCACGCTTTTGAAGTTGAAGGCTGCCTAGTTGTTTTTGCAAATAAATTTGTGAATTTAATAAATTTGAGGAGTATTAAAAAATAAAAGTCAATTAAGAAATTAAATTAATTAAATAAAAAGTAAAACCATTCACAACAATAACTGAAAAACACGAATTCATAAATATGCATGAGACTGAGTTTTGGATTACACCTGATACAGGGTAAGGATCTGGAGTCTATATCGAAAGTAAAGAGTACAATGTTCAGGAACTCTTTGTTGGAAAATGCTGCTGTATTTCAAGTTGTTACGCAATCCTCAAGGTCATCGGCAAAATTGTATAAATGGACAGCCAAGCTACACTCTAACTTCCAAGTGTTGTTCTATTCTGGAAGCTAGGTCACACGAGAGTAGCTGGACACAAATGACCACTTAGCTAAAGAAGCATCAGTGAAGGTATTCCTCAGTCCGCAATGAGTTATAGCATTCCCACCTTAGGCCATCCCAGCCATAATCAGAAACTGGGTGAATATTCTACGCCCAAATGTCTGGGAGGATTTGAGGGGCTGCAGGTGGACAAAACTCATGGTGCCTTCAAACTCACAAACACCAAAATATGAAAGGCGTATATGACAACTACACTTATGACTACATGATTTATTTCAATTAAGTCTAACCCACCTTATCATCGAAAATGTTTGAAATAGTTGAAATGTTGAAAACTACTCCTGCATAACATGTTACGGTAATTTTTAGAAAATAGAAAAAGATATTTTTGTATTTCAGCGACGATGTGGGACTGGGACTTTCTATGTTAAGGTAACAATATGTATGTACATATGTTCTTTGTTTTGTCTTTTTCCGACGCTGAAATAATTTCCTTGGCTCCTTCGCAAATCTTGGGCAGCAACCAGGGCTGCCAAATATCTTTTGCAGTGAGGTGCCGTATAGGGATAAGAAGCTATCAAAAAGTGCCAAATAGAAAAAACAAAATTAAATAAGAACCAAATTTATAAAACAAAAGGGCAATACCAAAACAAAATATGTTGTATTTATGTATAGACTATAGAAACAAGGAAACTTAAGTTGATGAAAAGTTTACCAAAAATTTATTGAAATACATATTCCTATTTTTTAAAAGCGTCGTTTTGCACCTTCTACTTAATTGAAAAGTTAGGTGCCATTCAAAGCAAAAAAAGGGCCCAAAATGGCACGATTTGAGCCAAGCTAACAGGTCTGACAGCAAAATCTGTACATATTATACATTAGACTGAAATTTCGAAAAGTATATTTTTGGATTTTTTGGCCGAACGTATAATCGCATTGTCACATTTTACGTCACACCTTCGGCATTTACAGTCGGATCTTGAAGTATGACAAATTGATGTTCTTGCTTCGAGGATAAATTTTCTGTTATAAAGTAAATTTACCTCAAGTACACCGTTCTAGTACTCACCCACAAGATCTCAGTTCATATTGCCCTGACGTACCACCCTATTTAATTACAATTTTATTTTGAAAATTGCGTTGCGTTTAGACTCAGAGGTGGATGGTGAACTTTTTTTTTTGGCTTATAAGGTGACCATACTAATGTACATACGTACAGTTTACATAACTATACATATATGTAGATAAATTTAGTATTTATATTTGCCTAGAAGCATCCCAAGCTCTTCACACTTAGGCTTATTTAACTTACGCCCTTAAGCATTCTGATTATTAAGATTTTCATAGCACCCACAACCACAATGCAAGGTGCTATTGGAAAAGGACCTGTCTACACTTGGGATGAGCAACTGGCGGAACTTTGCAAAAGGTTCTGGCCTGGATTCAGTCTAACCTATATACTTCCGGTCGAAACCGGAAGTCGGTAATCCACCAAAATATATAGAACCCGCGATTTGGAGCGTCATATTTTTGCGCTTTTCAATATAAAAATTTCTCTCCAATTTGGAGAGGGTGGACGGGTGGCCTAGGGCACCCTGCATATATATATGCGAATTAATTTATTTATAGTATTTTATATTTATTTTTTGTGTTTACTTCTGTAAGCGACACCCTTAATAAACGATTGGTTGAACAAAAACAATAGCCACTCCGCAGTGAATAAGTGGCACTCGATGAAGTGTGGCGTGCGTTAGCCAGTAAAGTATTCCACACGAAATCAGTGAGGCATTCAAGTGCGAACGGAAGTTGTACGCAAATTGTGGAACAAAGAAAAGTTTTCCTTTCATACACCTCCAACCACATACATATTTGCTTACATATACATAAATTAGTATACGTTTTGGTCATTTGACTATTTCCGAACAGCTCAGGCAAAGATTTGCGGCCACAAGAATTGTGCTTAAACTTTTCCAGCAAGAAGAAGAACGCGCAAATGAATAGAAGCAAGGGTAATGAGAAGATCAAGTGTGTGATATGCGTGAAAAGTTCGCTGAGTTTGAACCGAAGCCGCCAGAGCTATCACACCAAGGCAACAGACAAGTGACAGGAAATCAGCGATTAAGGATAAGAATTTTGCTACTCGTCTTTTCTTGTGTTCTACGCGTGAATAAGCGCACATGCTATGCGAATGTTTGCCAAGAATTCAAGTGTAAGCTTCCATTTAAGTAGTTTATGGACGGTCAATTTTGTGGGGCGGACAATCGGGCGACTGGTTGTGGACACGCGGATGATAGTGTAATTTGAGAATTAATTGCTTTTCAAAACAGCAATCGCTTGAGGAAAAGCACCAAACAAACTCAAATACTTTTTACTCATGTAATTGTTTTGCTATTATTTTACCCTGTTAGTTTTGGTTGGGCATTTAACTCTTTCGTTTCTTTCCAACGACTGCATTAACACATTGATTAAAGGTTGAATGGCTTAACCGAAAATTGCAGTAATTTATTTATACACTTATTTGTAGTTGCCCCTATTCGCAACTGAAACAGATTGCCAATATGCCGCTGCTCTTGGCAGTAATTGCCATTTGGCGATGCGATGGAAATAATATGATTGCGTATAGAAAATAAATAAAATCTCATATTGATGTAGGCGCCCATCGAGCAACTCCGATCGCCAACAGGAGAGTTAACTTCATTGCAGAAATGTTTTTGTTACTAGTTTTGCAGCCTTGATATTGTTTTGGGTTGCATTTCCTGCAGCAATTATGTTCAACAACATTTTTATTTCCATACTTCTTAGTCCACCCCAATCGATGATCGCAGTTAAACTGCAATTTCTCATTCACGAACAGTGGTTATTTTTTGCATTGCATGGCATTTTCAACTGAATAATGGAAAAGTGTCTTGGAATATCCTTAGTCATTGTATTACTAGATATGGATATAGATAATTAATAGGGATATGGATACGGATATGGATATGGATCTGGATGGGGATACGGATATGGCTATGGATGTGGATTTATTTTACGTTTTGAGTTAATAAAATGATAAAACGACTTGGCATTAGAAACGATGTTAATGCGAGTTTTATTAATGTAATTTCTGTAACATTTTCTGTTTAAGGCATCGTATTTATGACGAAGGATGGAGTACGCGGCATAGTGAGAAGACAGGCTTGATTTTTTATAAAGTTTAAATGATTTAGTTTTCTGATTTTTTAAATGCTTTAGCTCTGAGTTAAGCTACAACGAGTTACGAGGTCCAGTATTTTCTTTAACAAGAGGAATGAGTTTACTGAATATATTATTCAAGATTTTACTAAAGTGTAAGGCACTGTTCTCAACATCCCCATCGTACTCAGGCCAGATTATTTCAGATATAGCTATTTTAAGCTTGTCGTAGTTAGCGTATTTGAAAGAATATCGCCGACCTTGCGGCTTTCTAGTTTCAGGACAATAACATGAATCGTAGGATGGTGCCACGGACAACTCAAGTGGTGGGTGATAAGGGTCTATAGGTATAACTAAAGGATCGCAGCGTGTAGCAGTATCATCAATAAACGCTAAATCAAGACACTTACCTAAGTTATTGATAACTGAATTAATCTGATATAGACCAAGATCGGACAGTTCGTTAAGAAATTGGTTAAGTATATCCCGAGAAGAATTTGGAAACAGGAAACACACGCTAGATGGAAATCACCCAACACAACAATCGAATCGGAGGGATTGACCATGGCAAATAAAGAGAGCAATAATGAAGAATGTTTGAAGTAAATCGAAGGGTTAGAGTTTGGTGGGATATAAATTGCAACAAGAAAAACACTACTTGAGGGGCACCGTATTCTAACACAGAGGAACCTGTGAACACAACTTTTTCGGAGGAAAAGTCGGTCTGAACAGCTATTAAAACACCCCCGCCTTTTCTATCTAAGCGATCATTTCTAAATATTTCATACTTACTACACAATATTTCACTATTAAACACATTCGGTTTTAGCCAAGTTTCAGTAAAAACCAAAATTTCATAATTTAAATCAAAAGACTTTAAGTACAGCTCAGTTAATTTTGTATTTAGACCTCTAACATTTTGGTAATAAATATTGAAGAAAAAATTACTTATAAGTTTTTTGATCCTGAGGAGGGAATTTGAACAGTATTTTCATTCCGAGCTCGAGGTTTAAACTCAAACTCTCGAACTAAAGCACCATTGGGCCAGAATGAACCATCAACAATATTTTGAAAATGCCCGGCGGAAATATCAATTTTGAAGGAAGATATGCTTTTTTCGTATGAAGAATTAAATTTTCTAATAGCTACCCAGCAAAAAATGGGTAATCGCTTTTAGTGGTAACGTGTTCTAGAAGCCATAGCGTTATAATGCCTTCGAATTTTTTCGCTTCTTTTATGCATTGCTAGTATTGCAAAGTAGAATGTCCTACAATATTTTATTTATTTCGCTTCTTTGTTTCATTTCGGGGAATGCAAAGTAGAATGTCCTCTAATATTTCCTTTTTAATTCGTTTATTTGCTTCATTTCCGGGAAAGCAAAGTATAATGTCCTACAATATTTTATTTGTTTCGCTTCTTTACTTCATTTCAGGGAATGCAAAGTAGAATGTCCTCCAACATTTTATTTGTTTCGCTTCTTTGCTTCATTTCAGGGAATGCAAAGTAGAATGTCCTACAATATTTTATTTGTTTCGCTTCTTTGCTTCATTTCCGGGAATGCAAAGTAGAATGCTGCATCGTAAGGCCCTGTCTCCACAGGAAAACACTGATGTCGTGATAACCATGTCACAAAATATATTTCCAATGGAGACCGCCTATTTCTTATGTGCTGCAATATATGTC
>NW_016163731.1:0-20037 GCF_001687245.7 Rhagoletis zephyria | reverse complement strand
ATGCATCGAATGAATCAAAAATATACAAAAAATTGAACAATCGGAACTTCGATAAATGTTTCAAGAATTAATATACAAATAATAATTATAATTCATAAAAACTTTATCGTCATTATACCAAAATAACTGACATTAAAAATAGTCCTTTCAATTAAAATGGTAGGAACTAGGGATGGGTAGTATGGGTTTGCACATCGCCCAATCATTCGTTTATTCGATTCGAAATTTGGAAGTGCAAATTCGATTTAATTCGAATTTTCAAACAAATTTTTTTACTAAAAATTTAAAAGTTTGTTTGTAAGAATGATAACTCAAATCGAATAGAGATTCAATTGACATTATTTCACTTTTGGGCTGTGTATTAGTGGCATTGAAATTATTTCACTTTTGGCCTGTGAATAAATGTCATTGACATTATTGCACTTCACCAGATATATCGAAGTTCCGAATGTTCTATTTTCTTGTATATTTTTAATTCATTCGCTGCATCGAAAATATTGATTTTTATATACGATACATCGATGCAATATTTCGTTGCATTAGATCGAAAAAAACATCGATGTATTTTATTGACTTGCCTTCCTTAGGCAAATATGGTGCCACACACAGTGATGCCAAATTTGTTCAGAAAGAAAAAAAGTTGCAGAGTTGCTTCTTTGAGAAGCATTCCTATTTGTATACAAACAAAAATGTCTCTTCTATTTAAGCTCAAACAAATCAAGTTGGTGTTGGGTTTGCTCATGAGCACAATTGTGGTGCGTCCGTGGTTGCGTCAATGTATGCATGCTCGTAGCCGCCTAAAAATAGGCTGTTATTTAGTTCGTGATGCTTACGCATTTCCCCTTGCTTCTTAGTTTCCTTTCGATAATGCTTTACTTTGCGAAAATAATTCGCACGCTGGCAAATTGTAAATTGCTTATGCGTGTTTTATCATTAAAAGGATTTGCCGCCATCACTCAACTTTAGCGCTTTTCCATTATTATTCTTTCTTGCACCTTCTTGCCACCCCTCTATGTATGTATGTATGTACCCGTATGTACATATATTTATGTTTATTCGTGTCTCATAAACCTTTTATTTTTTGGCTGACATTTGTATGCTCTTTGTTGTTAGACTTTGTCATTTCTATGCAAAGTAGTTACTAGCTACGCAATTCTCCAGGGAGCTCACACGATAAAAAGGCACTTTTCACATACGCTATCTAACAACAGCGCCACTTACTTGCATATTCGTTTATTTAGGTTTTGCGGAACATATGAACAAATTTATGAAAATTTGGAGCTTTTTTATTTTTATATATGTAGTTGTTTACGATTATTTCATTTTGTTTGGTTAGATTGTTTTTACAAAAAATTAAATATGAATGTATGTGTACACCGAAACAATTTTAGAATTTACATGAAACAAATTTGCCACGCTCTACCCTGACTCACACGTAGAATCTTTTGGGAAAGAAATAATAGAACAGTGATTTGTATGGAGGATTTTTTTTATGTTTTCCTTTTGCATATCTATACCGAAGCTGATTTAGGAATAATATTCAGTAATATTTCATGCCACTAATTGCGAAGAAATTATAAATAGTGACGTACATTCCGACCTCAATATTGATTACAAATGAGTTCTATTCATATACATACATCTCCTTTGTGCTGAATATCGTCCTCAATACCAAGGCTGCAAAGCGCTCCAAATATCTAAGCGGTTCGTTTCAGTGGTTTGAACCACTTTAAAAAATCTTATACCGGTAAGAGAACCGACTCATGAGTATATTCGAGCCGCTGTTCGATTCGGTTCAAATTTTTTTAATTTTTTAAATACTAACGCCCATATTCATAAAAACGTAGCTCGAATTTTTCTTTGAGTAGCACGTGTAACAAACCTATTTCATCACTGAAAATGTTATCCGAGAGCCGAAGCATTACATACTATATGTATGTATTTATTATTTACTTTAGACTGATATTATTTACTGCCCAATTTGTCATTCAAGTCAAAATATTTTTTCCTGTGTAAGCACTTTTTTATGAATATTTTATCAGATCCACTATGCTTCTGCACCTCCTCAAACGTAAGCTGTACGCAGCAGGCAAAATTCACACACTTATCATTTTTATGCACACGTCCTTGCGAAATTCTAAACCATTTCCATTTCATTACATTTAGTACTTTATCATTTCGAAAATGATTTCTGTATAAGTATGCATAAATATTAAAAATAAAAGGCATTTTTTAACGTAGTATGTGCAGCGTTGCGTTAAGTCAAGATTTATCTTAAAAATGAAAATTTTGTTGGCTGTTTTTTATGAAAAATCTTCAAAAGACGGTTTTTTTAAAAAGCAAAATTTTGCACTGAAAATATCTTCAAAATCAAGATTTTTGTGTATGATGTAATATTTTTAATGTTTAAGTTAAAATTGTTAACATATTTATATTAACCTTGCTGTATCATTGTAAGTAGCAAATTAAGGAAGAAGAAAAATTAAATACGAGATCCCCTACAATATTATCTTCCTTCTTCTCTCGCACAGTACTCTAGTGCAGAGCTAGAGAGTGGAGGAAAAGAACAAACGGTATTTTGTACCCCCCTCTAGTTTAAATGATAACCATTTCCTGATGGGTCTACATGGATAAATGTATAACGAGAAAAAAGGGGCGGTGAGATTAATAAAACAACGTCCATGTAAAAATATCAATAAAAAATCGAACTAAACAGCTCAAAATTGTTATGGAACTTAGTCGAATTTTCTTAACTTTTGTACAAAGATTGAAGTTTGAACTTATGGTTTTTGATAGATAACGAGCTATTCTTTCATAAAAAAACTAGTAATTTTTAAACTAAAAACACAAGCGATTTCAATTCTCATATAAAAGTTGATCGTCAATTTCTTCATGATCCAATGACCTTATCAAAACCAAATTAGTATGGGGCACCCTTGACGTACCACCTTTCCAATAAAAAGGAATTATCGAAATCAGTTCAAGTAGTCCAAAGTTATGCGGTAACATATATACATAAAGAAATATTCGCATGTATTTATAAACTCCTCCTTTTTTGAAGTCGGTCAAAACTGGCAAAATGCCGCGTCCCTATTTATATTTTCGCCACTGTATATATACATATGGTAACTGTGCTACAAATTTTTTGATGATACGAGGCAATATTCGTTTTAAGTTTAAGTTGTTATAAAAAAGACTTTATAACTTGAAATTGGTAATTTTTCAACCAACATAATAAGGGCTATTTGCAGCCGTAAAGACAATATCGAATTTTGTGTTTCTTTTTAGGTATTTTTAAATGAAGATTTTTTGGGATCGAAAAGATTTTTTTAGCTTTCAATTCTTATTTCGAAGATTAAAAAAATATGATTTTTAGAGGGCTTTCTCTGGCAACACTGAGCATGTGTCACAAACTAAATCCTCGCTATTATAATTGCCATTCGTACTGTCATCAGGTATGTAACTTGAGAATAGAAATCGCTGCATCTTTTAGGCGCATCAATATTACATAGCTACATCCCGAGCTAATAAAAGGAAGGTAAGAAGGTAAAAAAAAGCTTTCGCCTTATGTGCATGCAGGTGTTCTAGAAAATGTTTTAAGAACATGTCATGCATGATTTATATACATATGTACATTAGGGCGGGTCAATTTGTATGGGAGATTTTTTCGTCTATGCGCGTATAGCACAAAAGGATTCTATGTGTATAAAATCAATTTGGAATTTGCCAAATTGCCAAACTAGGTTTCTTAGTATTTTGCTGTAGTGTCATAAAAAAGTGCTTAAACTTTTTACAAAAGCGTGCTATAAGGGGATTTTTGATAAGAGGAATCCATTTCTGGACCTATCTTTTTCTTAAAGATTCCTCCAGAGGGCGCAACCGTGAACATTTTCACACTTTCTTCGAAACATATTTTCGCAATTTGGCAAACTCAAAATTGACTTCAGACTTTTAGTTTTTTAGTCTTTAGTCAAAACATTAATCAATGACTGACTGTATTCAAAAATTGAAGCCATTTATTGTGACTTCAACTGATTTAAATATAATATGCTTTCATTCATTTGTATCTGATATCCTGCGTTGCGCCTGATTGCAGCGTGATCTTCTAAGCATCATCTATTTTCTTTGTAATAGCGTGACATCCTCGTCATTTCATTTCGGGCTCTCTGAAATGTGGTTCCACTGCTCGCATATATGGGTTTGTTGACAGGTACTCTCTCAGAACCAGTGTGCTAAAGTGGCAGGCTATTTTAGTTGCAGCTTTTCACGTTGAGTTTTTGTGTGGCAACATCAAGGCGAACGCCACAAATCGAAGGAGAAGCTCGGCCAAACACTGACATATGTGTAAGCGCCATTCTATTACTATTATTAAGCACATATATGCTTTTTCTGAATTGATCCAGCATCTTTTTTGTCAGCGAAGAAACGAGCTTCATAGCGGTATATCTCTGATCGCAAGCATCGATTTTTCACTGTAAAAAATATTACAAAAACTTCACCGGAGTACAACGTCGATTCGTTGCCTATGTAGTTCTTGTAGAGTTGATGCATTGCTGTCAGATAATTATAGTTTATGTGAGGCCTTGATGTAATGCACGGCAACATGAAATTTTTGAAAAACAACGGAAGTTGACGGCTTTGACGAAATTTTGTTTTTACATTCCAAATGTGGGCTTTACGATGTACACATATAAGTGTAACAACACATTTTACCGGCAAATAAAAGCATATTTTGGTGCCTCGAAGAAGCACGAAAGTTCGCCACTATTTGGCGGCTTGTGGGAAATGCTCACAAATGTATTTTTGACACGATAACATTCAACAGAAAATTTGAATATGCAGTTGCCCAACTAAGTTGCATGCACCAAACATGGCAAGACAATATATGTACATATGTACATAAGTAATGAAAGAAGGACTGAGAGAGAGTTTGAATGAGGGACCACCATCAAATAACCGCTATTCAGAAGAAAGAAGGAAGTGAGCTAACCACAACAGGATGAAAATGGTGCTGTTTGACGAAAGGAAGCACCAAAATACGGACGCCTGCATTCCCATTTGTCACCGGACAAACATGCAACATTGTCACAACGAGGCGAAGCATAACCATGCAGCATACCATATGTATATACATATGTATATGCGTATAGGTGCATGTGCGTGTGCTTGCGCTTATGCTTGAACGCCTTGTTGCACGCCACGAAACATGAACCATTTGTGGCGTCGTGTAAGAGCGCAAATGCAAATCTTGCAACTATTGTTAGGCGGCAGCGCATTTGCAATGCAACGGACGATGTTTGCTCAACGGCAATTGTAACACTTCCATGTTCAAGTATATTTCTTAGCTGCGCATTGTTGTTGTTGTGACTGCTTTAGCGATTTTCTCCAACCTCGAAATTTAACACGAAATGGGTTTATATTGCATTCAAATTATTTGACATGTCTTTGGCTGTGTAACATTTTTTACGAGCGTTTTCGTATCAAATGTACAATTTGTTCTACATATTTGCTGTTGTTGGAGTGGTTTTTGTTGCACTAAGTAACCGTTGTCTAAACTACAGCTTGCCTGGGTAGAGATGTTTGGATTTCGTTGATCTATTGCATGATGCTTCCAAAAGCGTTCTCCAGTGGGCGTCCTTCCACTTATGCTGCATATTTGCACACATGCATCTGGAGATTTTTTATTATATTTGGCATGTACGTACCTTAGGGTGGTCCTTAAATGCAGGTACGTCAGGCACAGGGATACTAAAGGGACACTGGACCATTTATCACATGGCTGCCAGGTTCGGAGCCCCGCACAACGATTTCTATAGAAGCTGCAGGGATAAGAAGGAGTTACAATCCGTCCAGCACTTCCTTTCCGAGTGTCCAGCACTTCGAGGAAAACGCCTCAAGTTTCTTGGGAACCATTTCTTCGAGAATCTGATATCTTGGGGAAAGGTCCTCTAGAAGGACAACTGGGATTCGTCAGAAAATCAAAATGGTTCGAAAACATGTACGGATAGGCTTGGGGTAATCCCCATGCGCATCACAATGGGCCTTCGCGGCCTCCGAGTGGACTATTTGCAGCGCTGCCCGTTTAACCTAACCTAACCTAACCGAAATGCAGGAAGCAAATTTGTTCATCAGATTTCCTAAGCCTAAAGCTCTACGTCGACGTTACTGTAGTCGAAGATATCACGTATAAATTTTGGCTCCGATTGGAGTCGGTTAAGGCGCGGCGCACTGGGGTCGAATTTCAGATTACCCTATGAAGACGTCTTAACCGAGTCCAATCGGGAACAAAATTTATATGTGATATCTTCGGTTTTAGCAGTATCGATTTTGGGTATTAAATTTAGAAAAAAAAATTATTTTTTTAATTTTTTGAGCCTCCATGGAGGCATGTGGCGTTTGACCCCTTTGTGACATGCTTTAACCTACTGCAATCGGAACCAAAATTTATATGTAATGTCTGCGACTATGGTAGTATCGGTTTTGGGTACGAGATGATAGAAAACTTAATTTTAATTTTTTAAGTCTCTGTACAAGAATCTAGCATTCGGCCCCTGGGTGACATGTCTTAACCGTCTCCAATCGGGACCAAAATTTATATGTGATATCTGTGACCGTGGTATTACTGATCGAGGGGATGAGACTGGAAAAAAATGGTTTATTTGATTTTTTAAAGACCACCCTAATGTGCATACATACATACAAATGAATGTATGAACATTCGTAGATATTATTCGTCGGCAAAGTGCAATGCTATTGTATCCAAATAGTAAAGTGTCAAGTATGAAAGCTAGAAGAGACTGGCAAGTGTCAGGCAAATAGTTTGACGTTGACACGGAAATGGCATTCGTTGATAGGGTGCGAAGGGTATACATACAACATAAAATCAGAAGGATAGTCAATATTAATTCATTTCGTACAGATCTGCTTTCGCAAGAACAATTAAATTCTCAAGAAGAACTTTTAACTAATCCGCCATTTTTAAGATCATAACGGAAATTCCACCTCTCAAAAAATATTTGTAATACCCGAAAGGAATCTCTCTCTTCTTCTTGTTTAGTGCTGTCGTTTTGCTTTTGTGCCAATTGGAAATGCTAATGAAGCCAGGCCCTTCTCCACCTGACATCAAATAAAGTCGTCTACTTTTTCAAACATATAACTGTCAACATAACGTGGTACAAAGATGCTTATGCTCTTACTGTTTGTCTGATGAGAGGAGATACTTCGTTTTGTCTTCGTTCACCGCATACCCACACACTTTGCTTATGTATCTGATTCCAGAAGCCAGAGCAGACATAGCCCTTGTTTTTACCGATGTCGTCGATGTGGTCGGCATACGTTAGCAATTGTACTGTGACTGATCGATTCAGTCTGCAGCTCTTATTATTTTCTCCAATAATGGCTGCGTTTCTTTATACATTCCGGATAATCCCATTTCACAGCCGGAATAAACAGAATGCGTTTGAAATTACGTCAACATATCAACAGGAACGTTCTAAAGAATAAATAAACAAAAAAGCTTATTCCAAACGTTCAGAATGAATAAAGAAATGCAGCCAATAGGTTAAAGAAATCACAAGAAAGGGAGTCACTTTATCTGAAATCTCGTTTGGTATAAAGCAGCTTGTTTAACTGCTTTTTGTAACATCATATCAGTTTCGGTGGATACCAAAATCAGACATCGCGGCATAAAAACAACTTAGTTTCAAGCTGTCGAAAGCGGCTTTGAAATCACTAATATATGGTGTGTGTCGATCATCTTCTCGGGTCTATGGTCATAATTATAAGCCCCAATTAGTTCGTTGACGGTGGACTTCGGTCTTTCACACAATAGGCTCGATACAACTTTATAGCCTATTCTTATCTTGCGTTCTGCATGAGAGTCGATGCATGTACTTTATCCGCTCCTCGCCTCCGTGCCTGAATAGCTCTGGTGGTAGTCTGCCAGCTCCAGCAGCCTTGTTGTTTTTCAGCTGCATAATTGCTATTCGTACCACGTCATAGATAGGCGGTGGAACCATAGACTGCGTTTGGGCACGGGTTCGTCTTCACCACCAGCTTTCAGTGCTGCTACCATTCAGTGGGGTGGAAATATTGTACCTCCATAATTTAAAATCGTTCTGCACATTGAACACTAGTTCGCGCAGGTTGTACCTACTGGAGTTCGCTGGTGTCGAAACCTTCCGTAAGTCACCTAATTCTCTGGTGAAAGGAGCGTTTTTCCTGTCAGCCAGTATTTCAAGCCCTTCGCACTTATTATTTCCTCTCTCTCTTCTTATTGTGGTAAATGCGTCCCTATATCATAACTCGCGTTGCGCCTGGTTACAAAGTCGACATATTTTTTTCTCTGCACCTTCGGGACATTCGTCTGTCTGTTGTGATTGCAGCTTTTCGGTGTTGAGCTTGCATTGTATGACGAACATGTTTTGCTGCACGAAGGCGGGTGAGTATCTTGGCTGCAAAACGATAGTGGCCCGGGTCAATATTTCGCTCTCAGAGGTACGTACGTCTAAAATACTGGAAGCATGCCTTCCTTCTATCACATCGTGGTCGACTAGATTTCTCTCTTATCGATCTGGAGGCAGCCATGCACCTTGATAAATCTATTTATGGTGGAACCTAGTACTGAAAACCACTATGTTTCAGGCCCCGGGGAAGTCGATCAACCTGAGTCCGTTATCCGACGTTTCGTGGTGCAGTCTGAATTTTCCGACAGCGGAGCACGATTCTGATATCGTGTCAGGGGCAACGCTCGTATGTGAGCCCCAAACACTTATAGAAGAGATCGTTGAACGTCTCGTCCTTCTCTCCCGTCGGGATTTGGCACAGATGAGCGAGAGTTTGAAGAATCTCGATTTAATGGGGATTGCGGCAAGATGCTCATTCACCGAAGGTGAACGACAATATTAAGCGGTGAGGTCTCTCTCCCATTACATACCAGACCATGGCATATCATGGATGGCGACGATGTCAGCCTATGACTTAGTGAGGACATCAACTAAGCGGGAAGAGGCGCCTTTCTCAGTAAGGGTGCGGACGTTTGAGTGTATGCTCTCAAATCGTAGTTATTTAAATGTTTGCCGTGGTCGTCTTCAAAAGAAGGGGTATCTTCCGAAGCCAGTTTTAACATTTCATTTAGAGAAGCTTAATTAAAATAAAATAAACGAAGACGTGGCATATTTTGATCCTTCACTTGTGGTTCTTTATATAGATTCGGTGCATGTGAGGTATCTGGTCCATGAAAGATTTACGAGGTATAAAGCCACAAGCCCTCGAACACAATGGAAGGAGGAGTAGTAGAAAGACCTGTCAATTTGCGAAGTTCTTTCACACAATAAGTTTGATGAGAGCTTGCACGCGAAGACGAGTAGTGCTCTGCCGATAATTTAAGTACTCTCTGGCCGTGTTCGGCCTATCTCCTCTTTATATGAAACATATGTACTTCTCGCATCCCGCTTCGGCTTCCTATTCGCTCCCATAAAGCTTGCGTAACGCCTGATAGCTGGTGCATTCCTACTCGGAGAAAAGCTGGTAGTGATTGCAGCTTTCCGACGTCAACCATTTCATACATTCCCATTCCTATTTGCTATTCACTTACAATCAATTGCAATATGTCGCGCTGAAGCAGATTAGCAGAAATAGTGCGGCTTACTATCAACGAAGCCTTTTTGCATCTAAAACACCTACGCAGCAGTCATTGTAACCACTTTCCGCGTAGTAAATAGTACCACTTCTCATTCCATGAGCCACCATGCCCCAAAAGTCAACAATCCATACTTTAGTCAGCTCCTTTGTCAACTTCTAATTTTGCGATGCAAACATAAAAGGACGATAAGCGTCAAAGGCCACACAGCCACACAGCGAAAAACAACGCAAAAAAAAAACTGAAGAGCTGGTCACCCAATCAGGATATGTACGAGTAGGTATTTTGAAATGAGTGCAAATGTCGGCAAAGCACAAGTAGCGGCTATAGGAGAATGAGAACAAAACGAAGAAGAAGCCACGACGAAAATAGATGCCTTTGCTAATGCAGTGTTGTTGCTGTTGTTGGTCACAAACGATAATGGCTCCCTACAGTGCATGTTGTGGCAGCTAAACATGGCAACCGCTGACGCCTCGAGTTGTAATAACTTTGCCCCCATTTGGCATGCGATGTGTACACTGGACTTTTTCGGCCTTCTTGTATCTACATACTTACATTTCTATGTAAATATATCTGTACATAACAGCGTAAACAGAAATGCGTATATACCCTGCAGAGAAACCGCGGACTAGTGAATCAAATTTCTAGTTCCGTACTAGGTCTTTATCGCCAAAAACGAACTAGTCCGATAAGAACTATATCCCCACCAGTCCAAAATCGGAGAAAAGTGTTACTTTTAAAAAACTAATTTATTTCAGTTTTTTCACTAGAAATCGATATCTAAAGTGACGAATTTAGAAATGGTTCGGAACTATAGAAAAAGGGATGCAGAACGAACTAGATCTTATTTGTCGAATTTAGAACTAATTCGGAACTATCGAATAAGGGATGCAGCGGGGGGCTTGTTTACTTTACATAGATATGTGTGCGGCGGCTTTCTCGTTCAAATACGCTTCTATTCTGCGCTTCGTAGAAGCTTTTTCATAGCTTGGTAATACAAAACTAAAATTTGTGTTAACATTTCAACATCTTGGGACCGTCTGGAATCTAAGAAATAACAGCGAGCACCTCTGCAAACTCAGCTACAGCTAAAGGTATGTAAGCGTACATTTCTTACAATTATTCAAAAAATTTAATTTCAAATTGAAAACACATTTCTTCCAAAATAACTTAAAATCGCACACACGGAAGAACCATAAAGATGGAAAAATCATAATACTTTTTTCTTTCGTCTGTCGATTTCAGAACTGGTTCGGAACTATAGAATTGAGGACTAGTTCGGAACTATCGAAAAAGGGATGCAGCGGGGGGCAATTGACACTTCCTAGGACATCGCCATGTTAAATTCGCCAGTTACTTGCATGCAAAAGAGATTTATCGCGAACCAGTACTGGGTCTAAATGTACTAGAAGCGCCCCAGTTCAGAACTAGAGATTTTCCCACAGGGTATGAATATATAAGTGCGCGTGTTGTTCACATTTGGCTGATTGCGTTTGCGTTTGCATGCGATAAGTTCAACGATTCCTGCTGCTCAGGCGCTCGCAATGTATGGCAGCATTTTGTGGCAATCTGTACGTACATAGTGTGTACTATGTCTAGCTGTGTGCGCATGTGCAACAACACGCATGTGCGCACTTAAGATTAGGCTATGTTGCATGTGGCATAGAATTCAAATCAAAAATTTTGCCGTCATCAACGTTATACGCTGGCTGGTTGTTGTTCTTGTTAGCATTTGGCGCTTTTTCTTCATTTCCTACACTTTCGCAAGTGTAAGTTATGTTGTTGTTGTAGTACAAGATATTGTGCATACCATTTTCTACAAATGGAAAAACTCCCCAAAGCGGCTACAATCTCGTAAGGAGACTCAGAATAGCAGCTTTGAATTCGGGAAGCGGTTAGAAAGAGAGAAAATTATATAGTGGGGCAGTGGACGTTTGGAAGTGCGAGTGAGAAGCAGCTGTTTGCTTTAATGGCCAAAAACATGGTCAAATACGGCCGCACTGCAAAATTCACTGTTCTCAATTGTTGCGTGCCACACAGTCATCATCAACTTCATCGTTGGCGTCGCTATTTTTGTTGATGGAGTAAGTATGTTTGAAATTGCAATCGCCAAATCGCATTTGAATGCCACCGCCATCATTTTACAGGCCACACATGCACCAAATACACACTTTTTCTTGTTCTCCAGTCATACTTGCAGGTTGGATAAGTTTGAGTTTCATGTCATGGCGTCGCATTAATGGCGGCTTTGCGTTGACGTTCTGAATTTTTGATTTGCCTTCCATATTCATTTCATTTAGTTGCTTCAGTGTATAACTCTGCCTCTAATGGTTTGATTTTTAATAGGCACATTTGTAAAGGACTCAAGAGTTGCTTTTCAAAGATAGGGCATAAAGAGTTGGGTATGCAAACCTCTAAAGGATATTTTTTGCCGTTTTACGGAGAATGGTCCAACTGTACGTACAAAACATAAAGCTTACAAGTTCACTCAGAATGCATTCGCTTCATCGTAATCTTTTCGCGTTCGTTCAAGTATGCCTTGTACCTGTTGTATGAATGTAATTCTAGAATTTTTTTCAATAATTTACCGTACGCGGAATAACTAAACACGATGACACGATTTGTATGGAATTTTACATTTTAGCAATCACAGAGTGGTTCTGTCTAGAAATTTTTATCGATAACCAATCAAAAAATTTACAAAGCACCCGTATGCATCAGCTGAAGCAAGGTGGCGCTCTTCTCTTCTCGAGAAGGTACAAAATTCCTGCGGTTACTTCGCCGAAGCTAAAGGCGTCCGCTTCAGTCTTGCTACAAAATCCAGGCGTTATTTTAGATAAAAAGCTGAGCTGGAAGGATAGTATAGTTCAGCGTTATAAGAAGGCTTCTGCAGTTTTATAAGAAGGCAAGAGTTGGGGCCTCAGTCCCTGGATTTGTCGTTGGATATTTATAGCAGTCGTCAATACCAATCTCCTGTATTCAGCGATCGTGTGGTGGCTCATGGAGTAAAGAGGGCAACCTCAGATTTCTCACCAAAATGTCAAAATTCCAGTATGACCTACAGAAGCGGAGGGCTCATAACCAAGCCAAATGATGCTCTTTTTGAGGATTTGATACGAAAGCAGATGACAGCACTTGCTCTTCATTCGCTGAAGAGAGTCTCGCAATGGCACCTGAAGACCAAGGACTCTCGTGTATATTAAATAAAATTTGCCTCATTCCGCACAGCACAGACCACTGCGCTTCGACGCAGAAGAGCGACTTTACCACAAGAATCTCCAAGCAGGTAGAATTTCTCACGAAACCCTATTCCAAAAATCTCTTTTAGGTTTCCGGGCTACTGCAGCGTATTCCAAGCTGAAGTTTGAGCTATCATGGAAGCTGTTGAGAATCTTGGAACGGAAATGATGGGAATGGACCTCTTCATCTTTTAGTGATAGCCAAGCTGCAATCAAAGCTCTGAGACTCGTTCACGTTTTATTAAAAGATTGCGCTGGACTGCCGCCTCACTCTACAAGAGATGGTCAAGAAGAACAGGCTTCACCTCACTTGAGTCCCTGATGAATTTGTAAGGCAAGGTACGATCAAGCAGATTCTTCCTGGTAAAGAACGCATTGGTATGGCTTTTTCCACTTGCAAGCTGTCTACTTACAGACCTGTCGAACTTCCAGCGTATATGGGGCCGGAAGCTGTCACTAAAGGTATGCTCTTTTAGAAGAGAGGATACCCGTATATTTAACGTTGTAGGGGCTCTAACTTGGCACTTTCTTAATTGGTAAGCATGCAGAGAAGGCTCGGCGTGCCTTTTTGTAGATGTTGCAGAAGCTGCAAGGTCGAAGAAGAGGAGGGAACAGTCTTGCATCTATCGTGTAAATGCCCTGCATTGTGTAGAAGCAGGCGGCGTCATCAGAGTTAACCGTTCCTGACCGACCTTAGGGAGGTTTTAAATACCAACGCGAGGTGCCTGATGAGATTCATCAGCGCCACGAAGTGGTTCAACAGGGGAGGATAAATGAACGGGATGTATGGCCTAAGTGTGCCGCGGTGCACTAGAAATGAAAACAATGATAAGCTAAGTTTTGTGACTGTTATTCTCATTTGTCTGACGAAGAATCGCTAAAAGTAAAATTCGAAAAATCAATTTCTGATAAAATTCAATTTTTATATTTTGGAATTTCCTTTGGTGTATTATTACTAAGGAGTTAATATCGTTGATAAATTTATTATAGGACGAACTATACTAAACTCTACTCTACCCAAAAAGATCTCATGGCGATTTTATGTCAAAACATCCAAGCTTGGCAAAAATAGACTTTGGGAGGAGCTAGCAAACGAACTTAATGCCGTTGGGCTTCCAGTAAAGATGGCAAATTGGGACGGAGGTTGCATGTAAATGATACACAACATTTTTTTTTCAAAAATATGTAATTACTTCTGGTACTGAACTTTTAAAAGGATGATACTTGAAAGAATGTATAAAATTATAGACATAGGTATAGAAATAGTGCACAAATGCAACGACAAATTCTGTAATAAAATATATGTTGACTAATATTCAACAATTTTATTGAAGCTTGAGGCCTTTTTTTAATGAAAACTATTGTGGAAAATTAACAATAATTTATAAATGGTGGAAGTGATAGCTATTTCAGAGATCACCTCATCTTCTCATCAGACTTATTTTAATTTTTCTACAATAATTTTCATTAAAAAACGGCTTCAAGCTCAATAAAATTGTTGAATATAATTGTTATAAGAGTCAATATAAGAAACAACAAATGTGTTAACTAATTTTATTCTACCAATAACTCTTTCTCTTGGAACGTAAAATTTCATTCTGAAACTGAAGTATTTATGTTGAGTGATTCTAACATAAATACATGCAAATAAATAAACTTCCATATGTCTGCTGAAGGATTCAGAGCCACGGTTTATTTGCCTGAATTTGGTTTACGAAAATTTCTCAAAAAATCATGACAGCTGCAAGCGTTTCCACCTAATCTCTCTAGCCACAAAGTGTTCTGCAGCTAGTACTACACATACATAACTCAGTTGCTGTTTTGCATGGTGATAGCTGCTGGTTGGTTCGTTGGTTGCTGTTTGTCGACATTTTGTGCTTGAGAGGATATCACACGACCACGAGAGTACGTCATGCCAAGTTGTAGATAAAAGCCGCAGCTTAACCCGCTTTCATTTACTGTCGGCGACACAAAGATGCAAACAGCGAGCAATAGACCTTCCAGCGATCCTCTCCACCCCTCCGAACTAAGGGGGTCGAGCAATAGAAAAGTGCTACTGCCATTTTGCTGTATTGTTTCATGCTAGTGTTTGCTGAGTAGCTTTGCACTTCCGCTTCCGCCTGCCATTGCACCAAGCAAATAAAGAAGATTTCGAGTGAAATGGAATATGGTTCGTAAACACCATGCTGCAACTACGTGCATACATTCTCTCCTTTGCTAAATTCTCGGCTTGGAGGTGCTAACTATTGTTGCACTCACAAATGTCATATCTCCAGCCAGCAGCTAAGAGCAAACAGCCAACAGTCGACGATGAGAGTGTCTATATGACAAAAGAAATCCGTAGACAGTGCGGTCATAAGCTCATCCTTGTTTTGCAACCACAAAACTAAAATGACAATAACAAAAAGCTGCCTCATAGCTCGGAAATGTGTAAAAGGATGTGCTAACCACGAGTTTTTCTAAAATGTCGTTAGTTCTCTGTGTTGTTGGCAATGCTGTTGCGTTGCTATTTTGCTTGTGCTCATGTATTGCGGCTTGCAACATCAGCAGAAACATAACGGCACCAGCTGCATTTGATTGTTAAGGATTTTCGCAAAATTATTTTTGTAACCACAAATAAAATTCTGAAAGAATCATTTGAAGATTTCTCTGAGGGTGTATAATTTTCTTAAATCATTCCTTTCATTTGAGGCCATAAAAATGTACTTAAAACCATTCAGCGAAAAATAGGGGTGTTTCCTCTGATACATGTTAGTTTTTTTTTTTGAGTTGAACGGGTTAAGAAATGTATTGGCTGCAAAGAAAATTATACGCCAACATTTGAGAAAACTGTTATAAAAAAAGATAGGTATTTAACTATGTACATGTATGTAACTTTTTCTTAAAAATGGTCATCTTTTTCTGATCCGACTATAGTAGTGAAAATAAAATGACCTATCGGAATATATTTTAAATGCAATATTTTGGTGTGGAGCCTTGGGTCACGACAGACAGATAGGGAGTTCCTTTATGGAACCACTCCGGTACATTCCGTTTAAAAGTCCATTAATGTCTGGAGTGTTTGTTGACTATGAGATGCGGCTACGAGCGGACGCCTCTCTTCGAACAGTTTAAGCCATATAACGTCGATGTGCGCAAGTATAGAGATCCACTAAGAAAAAACCGTATCCAATAAAAAAGTTTGGTGAATTTTGTATGAGACCTATATATCTCTTTTGATGACGACACCGCGAAACATTTTCAGGGCTACGACCTGGACAATGTTAATGACCACGTGAGAGCAAAGGCAGACTACAACACTACACAAGAGATGCGATGGACGGGCATATGTAGTACAAGTTTAAATAAGAAACTCTGCCACATTACTACATGGGATTGCTATGGGGACAGATTCTACATCGTCACAATAAGCACCAAAGCGGTTACCCTCGAAAGCTGTTGTTGTTGTTTTCACCTTTAGAAAACGATTTCATAATTTGCATTTCAATTCTATCACTAAAAACTCTCAGTATAAATTTTAATTAGTAAATTCAGCAGCAACGCATTTGAAAAATTACTGTATCGAAGTGTTTTTGCACATTTCGTTTGATAATATTCTTTCGAACATTTTTTGTTTAGGTGGCAATTTTTCAAAATAATTGTCCTGTAAAGCTACACTTTTCGTTTGGTACCAATCTTGTAATATTTATTTTCATTTCAATATGTTTAGTTTTCACCCTTTAGATTGGCGATAGCCCCACTAAAAAAATATTTATTAGTCAAAAAGTTTTCAAATACGTTACGTTTCATAAAAAAATCTTAGATATACCTCTTAAGTTTGATACCCACTTTGTATTATTTAACTTTTTTTTAAATTTAGTTGTATTCCACTTTTCAAACAGGTGGAAACCCTGCTCAAAAATATTTTCAATAGTAAGCTGTCTTAAACCTCTTTAGTTTGATACCCATATTGTAACACACAATTTATCTTATCAATTAATTTAAATTAATATTTTCAAAAAGGTGGCAGCCCTTCTAAAATATTTTCAACTGTAAGCCCTGTTAAACCTCCTTGTAATGTTGTAATATTGACTGTTGTATAAATTTATTTAAACTGAAATTTTCAAACAGGCGGCAACTCTCTAAATTTCTTTTTCCTAAATCTTTGGGTAGCAATTGCGAACAAACCCGCAGAAGGAGGTATTTAATTTGGTCAAGTCCTTAGCCACAAGTGAGAATATTTTGATTTTGTACAAAATAATCCACTATAGTAGGTTACTGTAACGTAAATTAATTCTAGACTAACTGAGCCTTTAAATCAGTGTATAGCGCTTTTGACATACTACTGCACTTACCGTCACTTTGTGTTTTCAGAGAAGCGTTAAAGGCCACCTGCAGGCTAAAAATAACTTGAGTGGGGCGCGGCGTAAATTGCTGACGGCAGAGATTTAGCCACTTGCGTCTTTTCAATGCTACATTATAGTACGCCATCATTACCTTTGTTGAAGAAATTCTATAATGTTGAGTTCCCTGAGACTGAATGCTGGTTTAATTCCATCACTGAGATCGGACTCACACATTGCCGAATCTTCACTGATGGCTCCAAAACTGACTTTGTGTCATGATCCGAGGTCTTTTTCGAAGTTAATGGGTGTAAGCTTTACTTTTCTGTAGGTGAATATGCTTCAGTCTTCCAGACTGAGGTAATTGCAATCCTCAAAGCCATGGACTATGTGGTGCAACATAAGTGGAGGGGAAAGAGGTTAACTTGTGTGTAGTGACAATCAAGCTGCACTTAAGGCATTGACTAGCCCTTTATTTAAGTTCTTCGAAACTAGTTCGGCAACGCAAGTCTCGTTTAAATTATGGAGGTGAACATAACGAGGCTGCTTTACTCTGGGTGTCAGGTCACTCAGGAGTCCCTAGTTATGAGACAGAGTTGGTTCAGACCAAGAATTCCTCGGTCCGCAATCAGTTTTAGCACTCCCACCTTCGGCTTTCGAAGCTATCATCAGAAACTGGGTGAATACTTCGCTCAGCAATGACTGGGAGGCATCGAGGAAATTTTGGCCACTCCTAGTTTAGTTTTTGAATTCATCCGCGATGAGAATTTACTTTGTTAGATCTAATCTTCACAATTAATTTTTTTACGAGCTTTGGGAATATTTAGAAATGTATCAGCAGGGGGTCCACCGAAACCAGTCAATTTTTGAAAGGGGTCTACGTGAAAAAAAAATTGGGAACCTTTGCTTTAAATTAACTTCCGCTATAGAGAAATTCTAAATTATTAATTGTGCCTCAAGCGAAAAGTTGGTACTGTAAAAATAAGTTTTAAGAATAGCTTGAAGTAAGACGTTTGATTTTAAACTCACACGTTACATCCCGCTTTGCATTGCTGATTTCAAGGAATCAGAAAAAGAGGAAGGACGGTCTTAGAGAGTATTTTTTAGGACTAGTACGTATGTTCTAAATATACGTTCCCTAGCTAATCCTTGGACTGGTTCTTGTCCACTAGAAACTCTTTGCGGGACTTTTTTCCACCACAAGAATATAGAAATGAGACTCAAATTATTTTCAGATGCTCTATTCTTCCTCTACTTGATTCGCCTTGTAATCGCCTATGCGACTTTGGCCGAGTCCAACAAAGCAAACTAGGCCCCGAATCGCGGCATTCGATATCGAACGTAACTCTAGTCGAAATATGATTTTGAGATCACGGCATTCGTTAGCGAGGAAACAGCTGCCAATTTTTTACATTCGATACGAAAGCCGCGATTTGGGCCAGTTCTGTGCCAACTGCCGCCAATTGGAAATACTAAGTATTGAGAAATCCTTCTCCACCTAACCTTTCCATCGCAGATAAGGCCTTTCCCTTCCTCTCTTTCTGGCATCGTTTCGCGCGCTGTATACTTTCACAGCTAAAGCATTTCTGTCCCTTCGTATGACATGGCCGAGTCGGCACAGCCGCTATGTCATTGCAAAGCTCATATGTTCCCCATTCCATCCTTTGTAGTATTCGCCATCGCAAACGTGCAAAGGCTGGTAAATATTCCGCAGAATATTTCTCTCAAACACTTTAAGAGCCGCCTCATCAGTTGCTTCTAAGCCATACACTAGAATGACTCATTATGAGGCCGACTTATCTTTACAAATTTGAGGATAGTCTTAATTATGAAATCAAAAAGCTCTAAGAACGACAGTTTAAAAAAAAAATATCTTTTATTGCAATTTACTTTGGAATATTTCGAGGGCATTTTTTCGAAAGAAGGTTTTATGTTAGATACAGTTACTCTAGTTTTAACTTAACTTACGTAAGAAATCGTCAATGATTACTCAACACGTCAACTTAGCCGGAAACGGCCTCATTTAAAATTTCCTGAACAAAAATATATTGCGTTGGCCAGTATATTAGGTTATGTTACGTAAATTAAGTCTAAAGTAACTGAGCCTTTAAATGTTGCATTTGCAAATTATGAAACTTTAGTATCACAGACACCGTTAATTTATTTTATTTCCCATTTCTCCGAATCCACATAAAAACAGTCCTTGCATGTTTCTTTTTAAGAAAGTGTATTATGAGGAATTTACATACCAATCGAATTCAGTGGCAAATTAGCAAGTAAGCTTTTTTAAGCTCATCAAAGCCGAGCTCATGGAATAAAAGTTTAAGCAATACTGATGTCAAAATTTGTCCTGATGCAAAGAAGAGTTTTTCTGGCATAAAAATATGTAGAAAAGTACTGAACTTTCAACACCGAACATTTTTGAAGTTCCTTTTTTCCATAAAACTAATCTGGCATCCCTATGGCATAAGTCGATAACAAAGTCTGTAGGTACAACCCACAAAAACCATGTACGGCTGATACAACAAAGAGAAAGCAATAAGAATATGCAATTTTCATATAAAAAACTGAAATAGTCAAACCGTTGCAAAAATTACAATAAAAACAACTCTGAAACAAGCTAACACAGAAAAAAAAAAATTCAAAACGCAGAACTCAAATTATAGCATGAAGTATAAATGCCAACAGCAATGGCAGCAGCAACAACTGCAGCCGAACAAACAGTGGAGCAAGTTTTGAGCGAATAAACTGGACGAATTGGATTTTAAGTTGGACATGAAATTAAGTACATGTTGTTGTTGTTGCTATTGGTAAAGGGCAGGCATGACGCGAACGA
>NW_016163730.1:15454-35034 GCF_001687245.7 Rhagoletis zephyria | reverse complement strand
GAATTATTTATTTATTGTATTCTTATCCAAATCTCAAATTTTAAACATTGATTATAACTTTTATAAAATTTTAAAAAGAGTAGACTGACATGTGCAAAGTGAATGAATTTAATTTATTTTAATCAAAACTTTTATTTTTATTTTAGTTGACTCAAAAATGAAATAAAGTATTCATTTTATTTTTAACTAAAATGTTTTCTTTTGCATATTCAACATTATCAAAAAAGATAAAAATATAGTATTTATCGTACCTGAAGCCTTTTACTTTTGACAACTCTTAAAGAAAAACGCATATTCAGGAATTCATTTCATTTTTTGACTCCCAAAGTAGTGATTTTGGTTTATAATTGGACTAGTATTTTTCTGTCTATTTTTAACTAGCATGAGACTGGTATATTTCTGACCGAAATCTGACAATTTCCATCTCGTAGGACATCCCCATGTTTAAAATACCTGTTGATTGTATGGAAAAAAGATAGTTGGCTGATTAGTTGGGCATGCGGTTCATACTAGTTGTGAGGTAGTTTACAGCTAGTACATTTGACTACAGGGTATACTCGAGTCATTTCAGCATGCTACTGTGGCTGCTCTCTGCACTCGCGCGCACTGCCATGCGGTGTGATAAGCTGCTTTTCATTGTCATAGCATCAAAAAGTATCAATACACTTACCCGTAAATAGGGTTTATTCGCGTTGCTTTAAAATTGTGTACGTCAAATCATCACCTGTGTGTGGATATGTATTTGTATGTCATCTGTCAAAAATGACTACGAAATATCATTTCACCTCTCAAACACATAATCTCAAATGACATAATCTCATTGTAGTATATGATTATCAAATATCGAGATAACTATAAGTCATTCACATCCAAATGGCTAATGCTTTACTCTTGCATATATATACATACATACATACATACATACATACATACATATGTACATCGATATCCCTTTCGAAGAGCCAGCCTCGGCCGACGGAGACTAATAGAAAGAGTAGGAGGTCAATCAAAATGTAATAAAAGTCAAGCCAACCTTGACAAATAGCCACTACAGTGATGTATATTCGATTGAATACACTTAGTCTGCATAAAATTATACATAAGCAGTTTCAAATTCTGTCATATAACTGACTGAATGCTCATGATTTATTACGAACGATTGAGTAACTATCACATTCTAATGGCAGTAGTCCGAGTGGCGCTCACACAGCGATATAGTTGGAAGTAATCTGTTTAAGTGTTTGTGTGAAGGAAAGTAACCTATTTGGAATTTTAGTATTCTTTTGACTGGGCATGTAGCTCAAGTAAATCAATGTCATATTTGAGCATGAGCTTCTGCCAGTGGATAGAATATCATGGTCTCAGAAATTTGCACAAAATAAACTGAAATGCTGTCAAGTAAGACAAAGCCTATTATTTTAAGCATATTTTGGAATAATGAAGGTACGAGGCACTGATTACCTCAGCCACTTTAAATTGCATAAACTAGCAACTAATTTGATATCCTTTAAGATGTACACATAAATAACTTATAATTTTATAGTTTAACACCCATAAAAGCGATAAAAGTGACAACCTGTTTGCTGGGAATGGCTGCATCTATCCACATATATTATTAAGAGACATGTACGTACTTGACTGCAAGTAATGGCATACATACAACGTTAAATTATGCCTGACACACAAGGTCGTTAAAATAGGGTATTCATAATTACATATCTGATCCTACTTTCAGAAGCTTCAGGCTTCACGAACAGACCTCTGACTATGGAGAGAGGCGCACCGACTTCGCCGCGGCGCAAAATATGACAGGGCATCCTACCATACATCGCTATAAGAACGTCAAAAGGCAAATTTTATATCCACTGCTCAGAGTACCAACAGAAAAATTGGTCACGTTGTGAAAGACAGAATAGCCGTTTGGATTGTTCTTGACGTGTGTTCCAACCGAGGAGTCAACTTCGTTTCAGATAAGGTCCACATATCCCTCTGTGCAGCGATGAACGTTGCTTACGACAACGCTAGTAAGAACAATTCGCTCGATGAATAAATCCAAACGTTGATAAAGAGAAATATCCAGCACACAAATGTCGTCCCCATGGTTCGTGTTCCGTAACCAATCTTAATAGGGCTCGTAGTTTCTCCTTCTCTGTCTGATATTTTGTTTTGATATTTTCAGAAACACTTGCTTCTGTCGCAGATGGCAGTATTACACCGACGGCTTCAATTAGTCCTTTTCATGAGATCCGTAATAACAATGCTTCACACCGTACGGTCCACTTGAACCTACAATTGGCTTCGTTACAATTGGACGCTTACTGCAGAAGCTCATTTTTGAAATCGTAATTATAGAAAGCAAAAACAGAGTTCTCTAACTGATTGTATGGAATCCTCCTTTGCTCTTTTGAAGGATAGCTTCTTCTTATTTGGCGAGTCCAAGCGATTTTGGCCGCGCTTAAAAAAATACCGCTAGTCGTCGCTCTTCTGTGCCAACTGAATCCAATTGGAAATGCTAAGTGAAGCGGGTCCATCTCCACTTGGTCTTTCTATCGTAGCGGGGGCCTCCATCTTCCTCTCCTAACACCAGCGGGTTCCGAGTTGAATGCTTTCAAAGCGTAGATGTGCATTCGAACGACAAGGCCAAACCAGCGGAGCCGCTGTAATTCCTCTTTGGTGTCAAAAGCGGCTTTGAAGTCGACAAATATATTGGTGGTGAGTGTCGCTCCTTTTCTCGCTGGTCTCTTCCAAGATTTCGCGTATTGTGAATACCTGGTCTATGCTGGATTTGCCAGGCTCAGGGCCACACTGATAAGGCCCAATCGGTTCGTTGACAGCAAGCTCAGTCTTTCACACAATACGCTCGATAAGACCTTGTAACCTATGCTTAGCAGGCGGTAGTTGGCGCTAATGGTGGGGTCGCCTTTCTTGTGGATTGAACACAGCACACTTAAATTCCAGCCGTTGGGCATGCGTTCATCTGATCACATTCTGCATCAGAATTGCCGCCGTACTTGCTAGCTCGGTTGGCAGACCGTCATACAGTGCTTCGACTATATAGAGGCCGTTGTGGCAGTTGATAAAAAGAAATCGGTTTTAGGAGGGAAAAGTAAAAGTAAAAAAATAAAAAATTTCACAGCCTTTACTTTTTCGATTTTCAACTTCTATTTGCATAATTTAGCGAAAAGAATTTTTCGCAACAATGAAAAGATCTCACCAAACATTGGGATAAAATAAAATATTACCCCTATGTAATCTCAAAGAGTAACTTTTGTTGTAACTGGGGACTCGGGTTTATTTTCGCCACAACTTTTAGTGCTGCTACAATTCAAGGGGGTTGAAAGTATTCATTCCATAATTTAAGTACGTTCTGTATATCAGTCACTAGGTCGCCATGGCAGTTCTTACATAAGTTCGCACTGCTCTTGAAACCTTCCGTAGGTCGCCTACTCTCTAGAAAAATTTTGTGGCATTTTTCCTCTCGGCCAGCATTTCAATCTCTCCGCACCCTATCCTTTTATTTCGGTAAATACGTCTCGCTTTCCTCTTCAGCGTTGCGCCCACCGCAGCGGGCCCTGTAGACGGGATATTTAAATATTCTCTGCAGCTCCGACACATTTCTCATCGTAGCAGTTGTTCTTTCGGGCTCCCTAAAATTCGGCTAATTCATCGGCAGCGGTACCTAATAAGCGGGAAATATGATTCCACTACAACCTTTTAAATAAAAACCCTTTAAATAACTGCTTGCACTTAGAGCTTTGATCGTCGCGCAATATCACCAAAGCCACTTCTGATGCTGTACTAGTGATGCCCCTAATGATAGTTGGTCTGACTAAAGAAGTCGAAAATTTTAAGCGATGGATTGACCTTCAGCTCGAACTGAGTTTTCTACTTCACCCCCCGGTATTTCACTTCCGCCGAAAGAACTAGGCAGGGACCTTCTAATTACCATTTAACCTATAATTTTAATAAGTATGTAGGGCTTATAATAAACATCAGTACGAGATGCCGAAACATCGCTATACTAGAAAAGTTAAACCTGGTGCGTAAAGCAAATCTTTTAGTTATTTATTTGGCAAACATGCAGTCCGCTTAAAGTTTCACAAGCACGGAGCTAAAGACCTCTCTATATATTCTCTTCTCAATGTTATACTTCGAATTATTTAAAAAGCAAAGAGTTACAATCGGAAAAAAAATAAGAGCATTAAAGGGAAATATGCTTCCCAAAGAAGCTGAAGCAATGCCGTCGAAAGGACATATGTAAGTGTAAACTCAAACACGATAACGTACTACATAAGCACATAAGTGCATACGTGAATAAAGTTCAAGAAAAATAACTGCGAAAGCCCAAAAGCTATCCTTACATGCAGTGCCGAGAAAGCGAGGAGTGTCGAGGGGGCAGAGGTGATACAACGAATAAAGTGCAAATGACACGGAACATTTGCATTCAATTGAGAAGAGTTGTGCTGGCGCGGATAAACTTTGCAACAAATCAAAGAAAGATTTAAGTTTGTGTAAAACCAACACATACATACATACATATGATGTAGTTGACTTTGTGAGTTCAGCAGCTTTGCAAAAGATTTTGTGAGAGCTCTTGAAAAGGAGACTGTTCCCAGCCAACTGCAGGGCTTAAAACCGACTTAGATAAGACTAAGGCTCGGCGAGCAGTGCTGTTGGCGGGAAAGTGCCGCACACTGATACTAAAAGCGCATTCTAAAGCGCGAAAGGTGCGAAAAGACAAACGATCCACCTCTAGGCCTTGGATTGGCGCTATAACTCTTGGCGAACGCTTAGTGACAAAAGATATTACAATCGTAAGCCTATTACAGCCACATACACATGTAGACAAAGTTTTCAACGTCGAAAGTGCCAAAGTTGGGGACTAAAGATCTGTGTGTGCGGAAACAGCGCTGCGAATAAAAATCGAAAGAAAATATATCGCTCAGACTGTTGACGTGAGTAGTTCGATGTAAATGCGAGTCTTTTGCAAACTTTTAGGCGCATAAACTTGAAATTGTCTCTGGTGTAAAGGAAGCGCCAATGGCTGACAATGAATATAAATGGCATTTCAATTGTTAGCATTGAAGGTTAGTTCCGCAAGGCGCACCAAACAAGAAATGTTAGTGTAGGAGAATGAAAAAGAATACCAATTCGGCGAGCAAATATGTACGCAGATAGGGGAATCCACTCGACAAAAGTGAACAAAGCAAAGTAATTGCGACAACAAAGCGACGCACACACAATCAATCGCGCTGAGTGCGTATACATATATGCGTGCGAACGAGTGTGTGCAAATGTGTGCGAATGTGCTGTGCTGTTCAGGTAAGCTTTGATTGCACTTGCCGGTAATGTATGCAGCGACAAATCGTCTGACAATCGTCGAATGCAAAAACACAAAGTTTTCACCATTAGATAACGTGAATTTATCGAACTGCAAATAAGGCACAAATGGCACAAAAATCGTGGAGCGAGGGGAACAACTAAAGAAAATTGCACTTACACTTTGCAAACATCAGAACTTTCTGTCGCACACACACGCACACACACATTCACTTCTACATACACTGCGGTGCATTCATTCGATTCAATTTAGTTTAATTCAAGGTTGATTGCAAATTTTTCTATTCAAGTGTAAACAATAACTCACTGGCAAGATTTATCGTCTACGATGTGTCTACAAATTACAGCAAAATGTTTTCCAACATTTCTAATTCAAGCAATCGAATGACTTTCAAGTGTGTTTATGGGCACACATACAAAAGCACACGTGTGGCTATCATTTTAAACTAATCGAATGGAATTGATTAAGAGTTGCAATTGCCTTGAGCGAAAAAAAAAAATTAAAACATAAAACTTATTGGCATCCTATGCACCTACATATATGCATATATACTTATCAGTAAGCAAGCAGCTCGTTCCGAAAATGTCAGCAAATTTTTTGTCCTTAAGTATTTTTCGGAACCTTTTAGATACTAAGTAAAAAATTTAAGTAGCTTTTGCCCGCGGGTTATACGGCTTAACGTTAATAGAGCACGCCTCGGTACTTACCTTTGCTGGGAATTCTGGGGTGAAATTTTATCTCAGAGCATCATCTTGAAAAAAAAAAAATGTCAAACCTTTCATTCAGAATTTTTAGAAAAAAATAAAATTTAAAAGTTAAACGGAAATTTTAACCAACTTGAAAACTGCACTTTATTTAAATTTTTTTAGATTCTGAATAAAAAGTTTGAACTTTTGGTGAAAGTTTGTGTAATTTATGTGATTATTGTTAGATAAAAATCTGTAGTATTTTACAAAAATTAAAAATAACACAAAACAAAAAAATTAAAAAACTGTTAAAAGTATCGTATTTCTATTACTTTAATATCAATGCCAAATGGTTATATTTTATTTACAATTAATGAAATAGTTGATAAATTTTAGAACTGTGGCAACTATTTTGTGAAATACTTTGAAAATTATTTGGAGATACCTCTTTGTTTTATATCTGAACTAAGTTAAATTTGACTTTTAAAAAGGCAGGAGCTATCTTTAAAACTATTTTGAGTAAAGACTCTCTTTAACTTATTTCGTTTGACACCCGTATTTGCAATGTTTCATTTATCCTCTCATTGAATGGACTAAAACTTTTACACTGGTGGCAAATTTCTTCAAATATATTTTAGAATTAAAGCTTACTTAAAGCTCTCTCGTTTGACATCATATTCAAGTAATGCATTAACCTTTTCAATAAAATTGATTTTGAATAACAAAACAACTACCAAACCCCATCAAAAGTTTTTTCGAAATAAAGATTTTGATACCTCAATCTTTTGAAACTTATATAAATGTAGTCTTCTTAAACTCTTTTGGATTGACACTTGTGCGCATATGTAGTATATTAGCATGTTTCAATTAACTTATTATAAAAATTTATTTTAACTTTTTGCGCAAGTGGCAACTCCCCTCAAAAATATTTAAGAAAAAACTCATTTAAATCTCTCGCATTTGTCAGTCATATAAAACTAATTCAATTAATATTTTTAATAAATTGATTTTGAATCATAAACCAGGTGGCCGCCCTATTCAATAATATTAAAAAACAAGCTTTATAAGACTCTCTATACGCATATTCAAACATTTCTTTAAACTGATAAATTAAGTTGATTTCTAATTTCTAAATAGGTGGCAACCTACGTCCAAAATCTGTGGTCATAAGCAATAACCGCCTAAGTCGACTTAAGAAAGCTAGGCTATTTAAAAGTAGGCGAACATAGACGAACATATTTTGGTTTCCCCATAAGGTTGATATTACAATCCAAATGTTAAAAAACAAGTTTTTTCTCGAATTTAGGTTTTTCGGCTTATTATTTTCTAAATAATGCTACCTTTAGCTTCTCTCGTTTGTTACCCATATTAAAATATTCGACCTTAAATAAGTGATAATTCAGTTGATCTTTACTTTTTGAACAGGTGGCAACCTCATTTAAAATATTTTCGAGAGAAATATTTTTTAACTGCCTTTTGCTTAACAACCAAATTTTTTTAATTATTCATTTAGCTTATTAATTAGTTTATTTTAGTTAACAGCAACAAACAGCAGCCACAAACTCCACCAGAGCTACGGCTTCAAAATACTTTAGGCCATGTAGTTCCAAAGCCGCTAAAGTAAAACTAAACTTTATTTTGCGGTAAAAAAGTGTAAACTATGCAAAAAATCGACTGATCTCGTAGTCATCCTATACTAATGATTATCCAATCAATGCAGTGAAGTGCACTAGAGAACACAGAATACACAGGCAAAGCAAATGGTAAATTTATTCTAATAAAATTTGCTTGTTTCAAACATTAACTTTAAAATTTTATTAGATATAAAATACCAACTTGTAAATTACCAACAAATTTTTTTCTCTAACTTTACAAATCTTCGAAGACAATGTCGTCGAGAGAAACATGGCAATCAAAGCGCGAACTCAGCTGCAACAATTTAAATTCATGCAAAGGCCTCTACAGCTAACTGCATTTAGCAACAATACTTTAAATTAAGTTGCCACTTGTTCTGCTGCATTGCCATAAAACTTTTCCACAGCATTTTTGTGCGACCGCATGCCGCTTTATCTCGCCTCTGACTCTGACTCTGCCTTTGCCTTTGCGAGCGACTGGTTGCTGCACTTCTCACTACCCGGCAGGCGAATGCCTTTGTTGGAGTTCTTGCTGCCGCTGGCAAAATTGTTGCAATTGCCGTTCGTGCTAGTGATTTTAATTGAACTAGAAAGTAATTTGCAACTTTCCTGCTGAGGTGCGCTCCAAAACAGAGCCGATTCATTCAGTGCCTTTACCGAGCATATCAGAATCGATTGCGCAAGTTACCTACAGTGGAAGTCCATTTGTGGCAAGAACGGTTAGTTTTTCTGCGTCGCCATGGCGAACTACAACTTAAACGATTTGCGGCGACAATGAGCCAACCATTCATTGTCCCAACTAGAAGAAAACAAAACGGCTTTTGTTCCTTTTTCACATGCACGTATGTATGTATGTATGTATGTATGCATGAAGAGGTACATACATACATATGTATGAGTTAAAATATGTAAGATTTATGTACGCACCCTGCGGGGAACTACTAGTAAGAGAACAACCAATTCCCTTTTCAACCCAAAGAATTCAGTTTCTATCCTTTTTCAATGAGAAGCTCTGGCGCGACATTCGGGAGATCCGAGGTTCAAGTTCTCGGGCGGGGGAATTTTTTTTTTTTTGGTACATAGCTTTATATATTTTAATTTTTAATTTGTATGCTTTTAAAAATTTAATTAAGTTTTATGATATTTGAGTATTTAGGTATTTTTCCAAAAGAAAATAAAAGGACATTTCTGACCAATATAGTTTAAAATCTTTTGTAAAACAATTGATATGCGAAAGGCAAGATCGTTTGAATGACTTTATTTATTTTGGCACGAAAGTCTTACAAATAAAAGCTTACTTCCCTTCTTTATGCTAAAAAGCTCATTTGGCAGAAAGCTCTTGAATATAATTTTGCTCGCCCTACCTCAACAGTCGCAAAGGCCGAGTGAGCAAAAAACTGCCGCGCTATTCGAAGGATCAGAGGTTGAGTCTTCGTTAAGTGGATTTTTTTCATTTACTTTTTATTTAATTTTTTATTTGTTCAACAATTTTTTTGAGCTTGAGGACGTTTCAAGTGAAAACTTATTGTGGAAAAGCAACAATAATTTGAAAAAAATGGTAGAAGTGATAGCTATTTCGGAAATCACCACATTTCCTCATCAGACTTCTTTCAGTAGGATTCGAACCGACGATCACCACTGACTCAGCCAGTTGCCTTCGCACTGTGCTATTTTATTTATTTTTTAATAAAATTTTCTGTAAAATTTATTTTTAATTTCAACAAATTTTTCAAAATTTATTTTATTTTTTTTCCTTAAATTATATTTTGATTAAATTTTTTTCTCTTTAAATTAATTGTTAAATTATATTATTAAAAATATATATATATTTACCTTTCCTTAGTTTAATTTATAGTAACCTATTTTATTTTTATTTTTAATTGCATTTAATTTTCGGAAACAATTTTCTTCTTCTAATGGTTTCCTTATTTAATTTTCGTTTAGTTTTTACATTTATTTTTTTTTTTTGAAGATACATGTTTTATAAAAATTATTAAATTTTTATATTTAAATTTAAATAATATACTTACTTTACTATTTTACTTGAATCACTTCCAAGCGGACTCGAACCTCCGTTTTCAGAACCCCAAGCGCTAGTTTTGACGTCAACGCCACAGCCCTTATTTATAAGGAAGCAATTAACGAAATTTTAGCTTTGGCTTTGACTATTCTAATACAAATATCGCTGATCTCACAGGTTTTTGGAAATTGTCAAACTGGTGGGTTAGTTACAGAACTGGTATTTTACTGACTGATTTGAGCTTTCACTGCGGGGTGTGTCAGTGCCTTTGTTAGTAGTGCGTGCTCACATGAATGTACGGTAATATTTGCATACGCAGTTTTCTGCAATCAAATTAAAAGTCACCGAGCATATCGAAAGCCAAAGCGAACTCATTTATACAAACGTATGCACATACTCGTATTTAAATACATGTGTATGCATATATGCATTGATATATACCACTTATGACAATAATGCCGTGAAACCATTATTAAAACCATTTAACATTTTCGCGAATACGCTTAAGGCCAGTATGCAGCTCTCCAGAAAAGCAAAACCTCCATATAAAATGACGTACAATAAATGGCTAAGAAAATTTCGTATGCAAAATTTTCTTGAAGCAGTACGCAGTTCTTAAGAAATTTGCTACTCTTTCTACTACGGTTTTCTAAAGTTTAAAGTCCGTGTTTGAGAAAAGAGTGCGGCAACAGGCTGTGAAGTATGAGATGGCAAAATTCCTTGAACACACACACGAAATAATGGCAATTTTTTTCTTGACCGTTTTCGTGAGAGCTGCTTACTGACCTTTACGGAAAAATATTTTTTTTTTTTACCTTTTAATTTTACTGAAACTAAAACGCTAATTATCGTGGAATAAAGAGTCAAACAAATCATTTTTTTTTTTTTGGCGCTGCTTATTGTTAGCGAATGGCGCGGCATTGGCAGCCTTACGAAAGAGGCAAGCCAAATGAATGAACGAACAATTGAATTGCAAGCGCGGTATACAAATACACTTGATTGTGAGTTTATTGCATATATAACAACACTGCATGTTGCTGCCACTGATGAGAATTTAATTACGTTGCAAAGTTGCAGAAAATGCGAAAAGCTCAATGAATGTCAAATAGTTGACTGTTGTCGCTGTGTTACCTTTGCCGCAATTCTTTTGATTGTTTTTATTGCTGTTGTAGCTGCGCTGTTTAAATGCAATTTGGAGTGTTACAAATACGCTCTCTTACGTACATACATACATACATACATACATACCTACATAGGAATATACTTAACAATCTTCGCCCACTAAATGAACGCACGATTGGCCTGTGCGGTGAGGCACACATCCATTGCCAAGCTTGCGGCACGCAACCAACGCCGTAGTCAACCAAACAAGCAATTGATTAGCAACTGGCGACTGGTATTCTTGGCCCACCTTTTAGAGAGACACACAACATTCATGTATGATTTTTTAAGTAGTCTTTTGAAAAGTGTTCGTTATAGTCAGGTTTAGGACGGAAATTAGCCCGCGGTATGCGTTGTCGGCATATTCAGTTCGGCGAAACTTGCCTTGGAACCATAGTTTTCAATCCCGTTAATAGAATTGGGATTAAAAATACGGAATTATGTGCAATTTTCAGCACAAATATAACTTTCGAAGCGAGTTTTCTTCAAAAATATCGACCTGGTTGAATATTGATATTGGTGTCATTAAAATAAGTTAGTTTCGCTAATTTTGTCGTAATCGTTGCCGAATTTCGTCACTGTCATATTTTTAGCTTAGCTAAATCTATTCGAATATTTCGCTATTATTGGCCCGAATATCGGGTTAAATTTTGCCTTACTTTATACATCTCTACAAAAAGCCATTATGTATTTTGCACCTCTGCACGACTGCACTTCGGTTTGTTAGCGCACTCTATTGCCAAATCGCTTTAATGAGCGAGGGATGTGCGCGTTGCATGCCAAAGTAGTTGGTTGTTTGGAATGAATCGTTAATTGCGTGTACACACCCTGTGCTTACGTTTATGTACTTATTTACACAGAAAGTTCATATGCAAATGCTGCAAACTTGTAGCGGAACTAACCGGAAATTGAAATCGTAATTAAGGCTAAAAATAAATAACACAGTCGTTGGCAGTTACATACATGCATACAAACTTATGCTCTTATATACACGAATACCTAGTTAGCATACTTTGAAAGAAAGTTATTTAAAGGTGTTGCATGGAACAGGCGTGTTTCCTTTTTATTCGACTACAAAGCACTGTTGACTTGAGTAATTGCATTGCGCTAAGAAAATGAAATGTATTTCTCTGGCAGTCAGATTTCAGGTAGATACATACATACATATGCATATATGACATACTAGAGAATTCTGTTTTCGTGAGTAGCTCAAGTAAAAAAGATTGCCATATTGCAGAGCGAATTCCTTGGTCCGCAACCAGTTATAGTACTCCCAACTTCGGCCAGGAGAAGGGTGTATGTTTCACACATCAATTACTCGGAGGTTTCGAGGGGCTGCAAAACTTATATTACCTTCCATTTCAGAGGGTCTTTATAAGTATCTGCTTTAACTGAGCATTTAAGACTGCAGAAAACTTGTGGGACTGTGGGCAGGCCACTTCCCGCCGCATAAATACCTACCCGTGATAGGCATACCTGACGACCCCACTTGCTTTTCCTTTTTCTGTTTGTTCCCTGTACTTGACTATGTATGAAGCATTCGGTATCGATGTTTTGAGAGAGCTCTTTCACACCGAACAATCTGCAACAATTTATTCGTAGATAGTGTAGGGTTTTCGAAAAAACAGCCAAGAAAAATTTGTGATAAAATTTTTTTTCACTTTTCGACAGTGGATTTCCTTAAACCGTTAATTGTATGAAAATAATACCGTTCTTATCGCAATTCTAGAAAATAAGGCATAAAAGATTCGAGTAGTGTTAAGCCTTACAGTCCACTGCATAATGTTTGGTGCGGGAGTAGGTCACGCGCGCTGAACGAAATCTGCTGCTGCACGATTAAGGGCTCCTTTGTTTGCAGCCAATGTAAATATCCGACATTCCAGGTGTTACGTGAAACGTCCCACTTCCTTTCGAATGAGAAAACAGTAACGCTTGAAATGTCGTAGTTGGAGAGGTATTTGAAATATGAAATAAATGTGCGATTATTGTGTTTTGTATGAAAATAAAAATACATATAATCTTTGCCTTTATAGATATTTATATACGACAGGCGGTTGTGTGAAAACAAATTGACTTACTATTATTTTATAAAAATTACCATTCCACTGTCCAATCGCTTTACCATTATTCTATCGGAACATAAACTCATTAAGAAAGCGGAAATGTATCAAATTGATGTGAACTCAACCACGTTTCCTTAAACAATAGTACTAGTAAGAGTATTGACGAAATGGTTTCCGACAGCTTTTCTTACTCACATACATACAGCCAAACATGCATTCTCATTTTCTTATACGCATTTTATAAACTCACTGCAAATTCATTGCCAACTGCAAGATGTATAAACAAGTATCTTAGTAAATACCTATGTATGTATGCGTATGTACATACTTAAATTTATAAATATGTAAATAAATACTTGTATGTAAATTCATAATTAGTTGCTCATACATATATTGACAACCCCAGCCCCCACCGTATGGCAGCGTGTACCATTTGCGATAACCGCTCCGGCACAACCACTTCATCTTACTTGCAGAGAATTTATTGGCCAGCAAATTTTTGTTAAATATACATATGTACATACATACTTCTTCATGATTTCCTACGAAATGCTTAACTCATATGACAGATTTATTATGCGAGGTAAAATACAAATGTCCATCCCGACGGCTTGCGTGAATTACACTAGTCGAATGACCATTAAACATCTATAAATATGTATGTATATGTAAATAAGAGTGGTCAGAAAAAAAATTAAGTCGGAATTATAACACTCACATCACCTAGGATGGCTTTATATCGAAAAAAATATACCCCCGTTTTTTATTTAGAAATCAAAAAAATTCCATACGTCTCTCAAAGCCTTCCATGTTTGCATATATGTACCTATATCGGGAAAAAACAATTAGGGTAAAATTCTTGAAAGTCAATATTTTTCAATCGCTAAACTCGGTTTCTCTTTAGGAGACTTCCAATAACAATACCCTTCTTTTTATTTAACCATTTTTAAGAACTCCACAAAAATCTCAAAAAATATATTAGGAGAACCCATAAAAAACCTTTAGAATTAAAAATAATAAAATAAATAATTTCGTATTATTATTGGAAGTCTCCTTAAGAGAAACAGAGTTTGGCGATAGAAAAATATTGATCCTCCATGAAAAATTGTTTTTTTTTTTCAGACAAAATACATAGGTAACTTTAAGAGTTTTAAGACCACGCTAAATCTTTTTTGTTAAAAAAAGTACGTTATATTTGTATGATAAACATAGAACACTAGTAGGGAGTGAGAGTATTAAAACTCCGATTTTACTTACTACACATTCATTTTCGGCCCATCCTAATGTACATAAATGACAGGAATCTACAAAAGTGTCTATACAAACGGTCTTTATATACATAAGCGTAGGAGATAGTACGGCTTCCGGTCTTCTGCAGCCCATTTCCTTTTTTTTGGTATGTACGGACATGTGTCTTCACACTTACCAACAACGTATGCCATATTTATGTAACACAACACATAGGAAAAAATCCTGATTATGGCAACTTAACTTAACTTAACGGAACGTAGAACTTAGAAAATCAAAATGAAACAGATTTCGACGTGGCATTACGTTAAGTTTCGGCTGTTCAATTATAAGCAACAACCATTTAAGAGAATTTTTAAATGAGAGCCTGTAAGTTACGTTAAGTTGCCATAATCAGACCATAAGTAGGAGAAAATTGCAGTTAAATTCTTCTTCCTTACATACCGTAAACATATGTTTGCACTTTGCCAGGGCAAGTTGACTGGCACTTCGGTGCTGAGGTGAGAACGAGTTGCCGTTATGACGAGGGTGGCATCTGCTGCTGACGTTGTGAGCGTTTTTGTTAATGGGAAAGTGCAAAGTTGACAGAAAGTGCATACGGTGGCATATTTAAGTGGAATTACAAGAACGCCGAGTAGGCAAGCTATGTAAGTGACTATTGTGGATAGTTTTAAGGAGCAATGAGCTTAGGTTTTAGAAATTTAAGGAATCTTTAGTGATGAGGCTACGGAAGAAATATGTTAAGGATATCCTTTCTTAATACTAAGACATTTCTTTTGGCATAAATATTTTGATGTTTGAATAGCTTCCGCTTTAGAAAACTATGTACTTCGGAACTGGTTCAGGAATGCAAGGCAGGGCTTAATTATTTTGACCAATGTATGCAGTAGCTTATTTAACTGGTTGTCTGTTCATACCGGATTATCTGGAAAAAAAAAACAAAAAGATGAAAAATCTAACCGTCAAAAAAGAGAGATTGGTTGGTTTATTCCTGTGGCGAGTGTGCATAATATTCTAATTAGCACCAAGTTCATACAATTTTGAAAGGCTACTTAAAATTTACCCTAAAAAGGGGAGAACAAAAAATAATGAAAGCGGAGAATAGATATAGTGGTTTTATGTCTCTCAGTACTTTTATACTTGCAAAAAAGGCTTTACCAGAAACCTCATTCTGCAGCGTACTCGGTGGGTTCGCTACTTTTGTTTTGCCCTGTTTTGCTAATACAACTTAGAGACCGAAGTATCACCTGTAGCAACCATTTTGTTACCATATATGACACTCAAATATGGCAACATTTTTTATTTTAAGGAGCGTATAAAAAGAGTCAAGTAGACAAATCGAATAAAATAGCAGCGCTTCTGCTACTGGCCTACCCAGTGAAGATCTGTAAATCACTTAGGGACTGAGAGACAGTACTGAGTCTGGCAGACGAGTCAAAAAACACCAAACTCATTTGAGTTCCTTGCTGTAGGAACATATGTATTTAGTTACATATGTGCATATAAGGAAACGAGTTTGGTGGCAAATTGCCACCTTCAATAAAAGAAAATGACTGAAAGAAGATGGAGCAGAATATCAATCTACTAGGAATCGAAGCTGAAATGCATAAATAAAAATCACAATCCAAGGACAGAAAACTAAAAATTAGGTCATGAAATGCAGCCCAAGTAGGTTTCCACTCCGTAGCTTAACACTCCGAGGTAATCCATAAAGACCTTTGAGCGCTGAAACTACTTGAAAGAGGCTAACGGCATACATAGACAAGTTTTATATCCCGTGATTTCTAATGTAGTATTAATAATAGTTTTTTGGAAAATAAAATGGACTTCCAATGACCGATGGACTTGTAAGTTTTTTGAACTCAACCTATACATACATATATATAAAGAGAAAAAAGAAATAGTTTAAATTTATTTAATAAGGGTATTAAAAAGATGTCGTAAGCGTCATAATGTCACATTTATTAATATAGTGTATAGTGTTACATATATTTATATAGTGGCATTATTTATGTAGTTATTGAGATCAAAAGCCGTACAAATCACGGACATGTACGGTTTTTGTCCTCATTTGCAACGGGTGCAATCAGCTTTGGTGCGTTAACGGATAAGTATCTAGTATGGTTTTTAAACTCAGTCGATGAGGAGATACATTTTAAACAAAATGACAAATTGCGGACTTTGATGGGTGTGGAACTCACACGAAATCTTTAGGAGTATCTCATTTCTGCAACTATTTTTTTACGAATCTTCAAGGAAAATTATGGCTGCATTTCTTTATTCATTCTGAACGTTTGGAATAAACTTTTTTGTTTACTTATTATTTAGAACGTTCCTGATGATATGCTAACGTATATTTCGTACGCATTCTATTTATTCCGGCTGTGAAGTGGGATTATTTGGAATGTATAAAGAAACGCAGCCTTTATGAAGTGGTTGACAGGAACTCGTTAAGAAATTTCTGTACGAAAATAAAGAAAATTCTGAAAAAATTCTTCAAGAAATTCTTCACATGGCAGCACTATTTTCTTTGCTTTACTGATATTCACTCGACATTTTGTGAAAGAATCGAAGTTTGCACAGTTTATTCCATTTTAAAAAATTCGGCAAAAAATCCGATGAGATCTTTACGAATTCTTTAAAGTTTCTCTACAATTCAGAATACTCTGAAAACATGGCAAAACTTCATACTAGAAAAAACTTTATCCAGTTAAATATTCAGAAGTACCTGCTGGTCCTATTTGAGTTGTTTGAAGAGTTAATAGTTACAACAGTTAATTGCTTCTCACAAGAGAAAAAGTTGTCTTTTTTGTCAATTTATTTTTGCCATGTTACTTTTATTCGAGGGAAATGGCTGATAAAAAATTAAAACTTTTTTTCTCCAATTTATTGTTTGCGTTCAACTTCTAGCAACTTTACTTTATGTATATGTACAAATAAAATAAGAAATTTCGCCAACTCTCTAAGAGATGAAAATATTAAGCATCAAAGTGCTTTTGGCACCTTGTCAAATTGAAGTTGAAAGAGGAGAAGAAAACCAAAGTAGTGCTGACATTTGAATTCACAACAAAAGTGGCAGAGGCATCAGAGTTTCTGCCATTTTAATGCTGGCTACGACTGCCGACAAATAAACACTTGGTGGTGAGCCAGCATAAACGCCATGAAACCAATGTACACTGCAACAAACATACATACATACATACATACGTGTAGGTGTACATAGTACAAAGATAAACGAGAAACAAAAATGCAAAAAAAAAAAATCTCTCTGTAATGACCAACAGCTGTGCTCTATTCAATGTCTACTCTTTTAATCCACATTCCACTTAATTTGATAGTTTTATTTTGATTTGATTTAAATTGAATGAAAGTTAACTTTCAGATGATTTTTACTAACACGAAAGAAAAAGAGGGGACAATATGGATTAGGAACAAAGTCAGTTTGTGTGGTAAAAACTAAAAGTGGAAAGTGTTCGAAAAATAAAAGGCTTAAGCTATTTGCATTCGCTTTCACCAGCGCATCAGCTTTAAGTTTGGATTGCAGAGCTTAGCAAGGATGATTGCAAATGGAAGGGATTAACAGAAGTCTTATTAGAGCTTACAGAGTGAAACCACAAGGCAATTACTATCAAAATGAAGAGTTAAAACGAATTAAGTGCCATCAAAAGTAATTTGAGATTCTTGTTCTCCTTCGGCTTAGCAGCTCAGTGGGGGCAACGTTCACAGAATTAATTAAAAAAATATTTATTTGTTTGCTCTATTTAACAGGGGTTTAATTTCAATGATTACATATGTCACTAGCCTAATGCCATCCTCTATATTCAATGAATCATTTGCATTTTTGCGCCAATAAGTCGAAATGCAATTTGCAACTTGCGAATACACATGTAAATCGTTTCAATTTCAAATTTAATTACTGAAAATTTACAATAAACTTTGGCGTACACCTCAGTGCATCATTTTTCCGGAATAAATGGCACCTGGCATAATGAATGAGTTTGTTTTGTGCAATTCGAATTTCAAAGCCAAATGCAGCGTAAAATATGCTGTATGAGCCATGCAAACGGCTACAAATTGATACAGAAGTAATTTAAATGTGAATGAGCAACGCAAAAACGCCAACAATGAGGCAAANAAAAAAAAAAAAACAAAAAAAAAACGGCGTACCTGGCGACAATGCGACGCTGTGACGCTGCGGTGGCGTAAAATGTGGCCGCCCCAGCCGCACCTCAACGAGTGCGCCATGCGTGGCGGCGTGGCGGGCGTGGCGTATGCGCAACATATTTTACTGAGCGTAATAAATTAATTCGCTATGGCCCATAAATAAATGGAGTTTTGGGATTTTTCACAGCTGTGCGACAGCGACAGCGGCAGTGGGTCAGCGGTGAATGCTTTGCGTTGTTGTTGGACGAGTAGCTTATGCGGTTATTTACACTTCCGTATACGCGTATTGTTGCGTCTGTGCGCGTTGAGTTAAATAACATGGATTTCTCGTTGTGACTTTATCGGCTTTAGCGGTGCAAAGTAATTATTTACCAGCCTACGGTAAGCGAATTGTACTACATTTGTTTTTGTTGATCTATTTATTTGTAGCCGCTATGGCGAAAATCACCGTTTTAAAACCGCAAATAAGTTGTTGTATTTAAATTAAGAGCAAATTATGATGGTGATTAAAATGCAATTTAATTCAAAAATTAATAAATAATATTTGCGAGTAATAACAGCATTGACCAGCAGTTGCACTATAAATAAATTTCCTCAATCCATTCATCGCATTGTACATTCACTCAATCATTGTTCGCACTGTGTAATTTGAATATATTAACTCGGCTATTAGCTGCGAACACGCTTTATATCTCATGAAATGATGCAAGAGTATGTCAGCTGATTGCTTTTGAATAAATTTTTCGTCACAAAAATTATTAACTTAAAAAGTCTTTAAAGCATACCTGAAAAAATCAACGTAACTACATACTATTATTCTGAAGTTTTAAAAATTGTCCTGGTTTTATAAATGAAATTAAATGTACCTGTATAAGAATATAAATGAAAATACTTTGCTTCTATTATGAAGTGCTGATGCCAGGGTGGCGTTAAGGTCTCTTACTTACTTAATTAGTGCCAACAAAGGGAAGTCGTTTCGACCAGTAACTCTCCTATTCAATATTGTGAAATTTCTTAAGGCCTTGCTACTCTCGTTCTGCAGATGCCAGCGAAGTATCCAGCATGGCTTCCGCAACGTGCACCACACACGTACATAGATATGTCGTAACCGCCTTCTGAGTGAACTGTTCTAGTAGAAAATATAAAGACTTGCTCCCGTATACTACAAAGAATCAAAAGTTGAGCGCTGATTACACTGAAGGGAAAATCTTAATTTTAGAAATGAAAAAAAAAAAACATCGAGGCACGTAAACTTAAAAAAAT
>NW_016163730.1:8371-10926 GCF_001687245.7 Rhagoletis zephyria | reverse complement strand
AAAAAAAAAAACATTTGCGCTTTGTCGTGTTCTTGGCCAGAATGCGTGTTCACACCTGTTTATGTTTGATTAATTCCCGCGTACCCAAGCACGCGAACTGTTCTCGCTGTAGAGGCATTGCAAATCTCGACGCAGTTGTGCCATAATGTAAACTGCATTTGTCATAGCGAACCCTTAGCAGCTATTCTTGTGCCATAGGTTGTACTTATTGCTGCACAAAATACAAAATCTTTGTGAAGAAACCAACACGTAAGCTGCTTAGAAGATACACCGGCCGAGGTTGGGTTTGTGAGCAGAAAACGAAAACCTGAAATTACGCGAACAGCAAACAGTACGTGCTGGCGTGAAGGACGTGCGCCAACGCGCGCACAAAAACAGAAGCGTATATACATACATACATACATATACATATATATACTAGGATGTTCCATTTTTTGTACATTTTTCCAAGAACCGGTTTTCGAGTTATTCTCGAAATTGCAATTTGAAAAAATCGAGCACCCGATTTTGAAATTAAGGAAAGAAACGGATAAACCGGTTTTACTTTACATAGTTTTCACTCAGTGAAAATGCTGATAAGGGTATGTAGTTTTGACCAAAATTGACAACAAACCTATTTACAGTAAAGATAGTTTTTATTTCGAAAAGGCCAATATGTAAATACGTTTTTTTTAGATCAAAAGTAAAACCAAAATAAAAATCGGTGAAAAATTAAAATAATTAAAATAACTTTATAGCATTTTTTCAGACTTTTTCGGTTTGTAGTACTGATCTTGTCACCGTAACCGAGTGCTTAGAGGTGTCTACTGGTACTCCAGTGGTATATGGTTCAATTTCTGGTCCCAGCCTTGAAAACTTTGAAAAACTCAGAAACTTTTATTTAGAGGTCAAGATTTGTGTGAAATGAAAAAACCGGTTTGTTTGATACAAAAAAAAAACCGGTTTATTCGATATTCGAAAAAATCAAGATTTCAAAAACCGCCTTCCACCGTTTTTTTTTTGATCGATATCAAAAAAAAGCCGGTGATAACCGTTTTTGAAAAACCGATTCAATCACCCTAGTACGTAAGTATGTGGCTTGTGCGTGTATGTATTGGCATGCGTTTTTTGTGGGTGTTACTGCCATCAGGCTTCAGCAGTGCTACCAGCACGAACGATTGCCATTGCCATAGAGCTGAGAGTTGGCAGAGGCGTACAACGAACGGCATTGCAATGCAACGTCAGCGAAAATTCGCTGAACTATTGCCGCAATAGTGGGCGTATGAGCATAGAAAATTGCTACCACATGTGGTTGTAAATTCTCTGCGCAAAACATTAACCGAATCATACGAGTGTCATGGCACTAAAGCGTAAATTGCTTCTAGAAGTCATAAAAGCGACAATACTCATTTCCGAAGAGACGAAGTACCTACCAACTCGGAAATAATCAGGCAATTCATTCTAAAAATCCATAGATATTTACGCACATATGTACAGTGTCTCATAAAACTGTACACAACCAAAATAAACTGGTATTTGCATACAGCTTATGGTGTATTATAGGTAAATACATACATACATTTAGTGTTGAGACACCAATTTTAGCATTCAGCCCAACACCGAAGGCCACCTTTTTAAACTATTTATCTTTTAAATATTTTTGAAACCATTTTACATCATGGACGAATAAATATAAACACACAGAGCTATAAACAAAAAATGCAGTTTTGTACTAAAATAAGTTCAAATTAGCTAGAAAAGATGCCGTAGTAATTGGAGAGAATACCTCATATTTTAGTTATGGGAAAACTTTTCAGTCGCAAACATGCTGAAAATAAACAGTCCAGATTAAAACATTTAATTTCTTTAAGTACAAGAAAAATATAATAATTAAAAACCGCAAAACTGAATCATAAGGTAGTATCCAGGGCTGCAATCCGGTTTTGAACCGAGCCGGGTTTTTGACCCGAACCGTCGCTTTTTGCGGGCCTCTAACCGAACCACGAACTGAACCGGTTTTATTTTGAAATGCCAAAACTGAACCGAAAATCACTCCAAAAATTAATTCGGTTCCGTTCAAAATGAAAATCTACTATCGAATTTTTCATGTTTTTTAATACACATCATTGTCTAAAAATGCAACGTGTATGGTAAACTTAAAACGGAACTAAATACTTAATAACTCCAACAAAAAAAAAATATCAACAAGTAAGAAAGTCTAAGTTCGGGCGGAGCCGAACATTAAATACCCGGCGNTGAGTAAATTAGCGTCCTTAAATTTCGAAATATTGAAGTTTCAAGCATTTCTGAAATTTGCCGTTATATGAAAAGTGGTCGTAATTTGAATCTGATTCCAATAATTTTCAATGTTTTGCTTCTATGTGGCAAGCACAATAATCATACAGAGTTCGGTACAAATTGGTAGAACGGTTACCGATAAACATTTATGTGATCATAAGTGGGCGGTGCCACGCCCATTTTCCAAACTTTTATCATAAACGTATTTCTTGGTAAAGAATTGTTGCCAGCATCAATTTTGAGTAAATTAGCTTTAATATTTATTGATTTATCGAAGA
>NW_016163730.1:0-8352 GCF_001687245.7 Rhagoletis zephyria | reverse complement strand
CTCTTTTCATTCTGATCATTTATGTATACATTTGTCTATATCTATCTCGATTCGTTTTGCCTGTTACAAACAACCGTTATGTGAACAAAGTTATAATACCCTTGTGCACAAGTGCGCTCGGGTATAAAAATCAATGCGAATTTTAAGATAATTCAAACTTGTACTTAAAACGTTGCACCAAAACTGCATACTCGGATTTTTTTAGTTCTGATTAAAAAATTTTATAGTTTGATGCAATTATGTTGAAATTTGTAATTTTTTTTCTTATTTTCGTACAAAGTTTTAAATTATTGTGGTAATTAAAGTAATGTGGTATTGCAATCCCTTAACTGACCTCTTGTGTACCACATTAGCGGATTTTCAAAATTTCCAAACAAACTCATACAAAGTCTACAAATTGCCGAGTTGCGAATTGCCGAGTTGCAATTGTGACTAAAAAAGCTTTACAAAAAGTTTTCTGCACTCTAGGTTAATGATTTAAAATTAAATAGTCGAAATTCCCGGCAAAAGGCAGCCATTTCCCGATTCGCCGCAATGAAATAAATTCTCCGCAAATCGGGGAATTCCTCGCAAGTTGGCAACGCTGTTTCGAAGTTAAATTTCTAAGTGCAAAGAGAACCGTGAGAGAATCATGCTGCCATTTAATTTTTTTTATAAAATCCCTACAAATATGCCACACAAATATAATTTTTTGTGTAAATGTAATTCATCTGGCAATCGAAAAACATACTTTGAAATAAAGGCAGAAAATTGAATAAAAACAATTACAATTTGATACGCGTCAATACATTTATTTAAATGGTAATTTTCTATCAATTTTGTTGTAAAATCAAATTGTACGCCTACAATTTTACGTGTAGAAATACAAGTGCTGAGAATCAAAACAATAGAAAAGGCAATAGGTGACACGCTGAGTAATCGTTTCCAATTTTCTAGGTAGGTCAAGTTAAGTCTAAAAGCCTGATTATGGCAACTTAACTTAACTTAACGCAACTTAGAACTTATAAAATCAAAATGAAACAGATTTCGACTTGACACCAAGTTACGTTAAGTTTCGGCTGTTCAATTATAAGCAAAATCCATTTAAGAAAATATTTAAGTGAGAGCCTGTAAGTTACGCAAAGTTTCCATAATCAGACCATACGTCTTGCATAACCCAGCTTTTAGATGAGCAGTTAGGACGTGAAACTAAAAATTTGTTAAAATAATTACCTTACAGTTACTTTTTAGCCCAACACATTCTCAGATAATGCGTTTATACATTTATTTAGTTGTTGTCGCCCTTCCTTTCTTCCTTTTACCACATTTTGTGAGCAAAATTCTTCCGAGTGTTCAGATTCCGCATTCAATTAACAACTCGCTTTATATTTATGGCACAAACATGGCTTTCTTACTGTAAAATTATTTAGTCTAGTTTAATTACTAAAGACAAAGTATTTTTTCTTTTTACTTTTATAATCCCAATTTTTATAAATATTTCAAGAATTTACAAAATTCAGATTAAATCCGAAAACAACTGTACATTCCCTAGTGACGCCTTTGTGAGCGACCGAAAATGGGCAACAGTATTGAGAAAAATCCAACTCGAAAATGTCTGTATCAATCCATTGTAACTGTTGATGGTTGACTTCGGACAGGCTGATTTGTGTCGGCGTTGCCAGAGCTTGCCGAAAGTGAAACGCAATAATGCCAAGTGCATTTACGTGACCGAGTTGACGGTGAGCAATTCCATCGGCATTGCTTTTGCTGCGAAATTTACTTTGATGGCTTCTGGCGCTATTTGGGAAGTTACTTCAATCGATGCTGCCATTGGGGACCCTCAATGGCATTGCCACATACTACGCACGAGAAATATGGCTTTGTTAGTTCGCACATTCTCAATAGGAACACGTGCGCATAAGTGTATGCATACGTGCTGTGCGTGTATGTACATATGTATATGCGTATGTGAATGATAAGTGGGGGAGGGATAAAATTTTGCATTGTCGGCAACAAAATTCTGACATTCATTTGCGGCAACAGTCACTCAGTATTGCCGCTGTCACTTACCGCACCTGAGTATGCAGTAAGTATGTTCAGTACAAACATACATACATACATTGTTGTCCAATACTATCTGAGTTACGATTGTTGATATTGTCGTAAGGATCAATGTTGCCAATATTGTGTTTGATGTTAAATGGAACTGATTTCCGGATAAAATTGTTGCATTCAACGTGCAACGCCACACACACACACACACACATATATACACTCAGAAGTAGATGCACTTGGGCATGCGACCTGTACGTAGGTGAGGCAAATAATCTTGTGTGCGAGTGTGTGTGCATTTTAGTGCAAAAGCAATGCAACACCGGAAATTGCTGCAAGAAGATGCTTCAACCTTTCCACTTGCCGCAATACGCCATGTGCCACATCTTCAACGATTCCGCACTGGCATTCAGCAATGAAATTGTTGCAGGCAAAGATGATTGCCACACAGCCAGCAGCGGCAGCAGCAGCAGAACGGGTAAGTACCGTACGTACGCCACTTTCTGATGTCTCATTTCTGAGGCTTCATTTCAATTGGGTGTGCTTGCGTGAATGCAATTCGTGCAGCTGCCACACATGCCAACCACGCTGCACAAAATATGTATGTATGTATGTATGTATTTATTATGTACAATGCGTTTCACACTTGTCCTTCGCACTTGATTCCACCGAGAAATGACTTTTGTTTTTCTCCTCTGCCCTTGCGGCGTTGCAAGGTGTACCTCTGCCGCATATTTACTTCAATCACTTTTATTGCCTGCATTTTCTTGCTATGCTCACAATTTACTCTAATTTTCAATTTTCTCTACGTGCGTTGCACCTGTGCGCTTATTTGGCTTTATTTTTTTTTAATATATTTTTTTCTTTTTATAACTTTTGTCTCCGACTGCGTAAATTTCAGTATGCGAAAATAAAATGAGTTCTGCAGTTTTCCCTTTTTCATGTTAAATGACTTCAACTATTTGCTTCAATGTCGACATGAAAAATTGTCTCGTATGCACTCGAAGAAAAATTACCTTTTAATTTATTTTTATATGGCTAGGGGTTCCTTGGAAAACAGTGCATTACTGCATTACTGTAGGACCGATTTTTATATTGGAAAACTTTGCAAACTGTGAAATAGGTGGGTACACCTTCCAAGCATTTTTCAAGATGTAGAGAATACCACTTTGAGATGAATTTCGTAGACACTGAGGCTGGTGTGAGGCTATGAGGAGTGCTGAATGTGAGTATTTATACAGACAGGTCGAAGATGGACAAGGTCGTAGGCACGGCAGTTGTATGCGCCGAGCTCAACAGTCATAGCACTTTTTCAAGAAGTGTGGCAGAAGTCAGGACAGCTTTAGATTTACATACTGGCACATATGTCCATCTGTACTAGAATCCGACGCCCAGCGGTATCACAGGCAATAAGGAGGCAGGCTTGCGAGAGAAGGCGTTTTGTAGAAATCCAAGCTGATGGATGAAGTGCCGATTTCACTACAAAAGATGAATTGGAGGCTTCTCCTACCTCTCAAGAGGGAGGACGCTAGGTATTGGATGGTGTACTAACAGGGTCGGTTGTCGGTTATCGGTTGGCATCGCATGCTTTAAAACTGACACAGTTTGCCAAGAGGATTGCGACGTTCTCCAAAATTACCCCTGGTACTCAGTGATTACCTCTTTTGTATGGTCATAGCTTATTTAGTAACGCTATGGACCTTAATGGTCTGTAGAGAGCCACGTAATAGACAACCAGCTAAATCTAGCCTAACTTTGGTCAGCAAACTAAAAAAGCCAAGTTCTTGTTTCCGATTTACATTTGGCGGAATGACAAACTTAGAAAGATTTCTTATTTTCTATAGAAGTATGTGATTCCTTTCTGCAGTTTCTTTACCTGCGATGTCGGCAGTCGCTATGTTAGGCATGCCCTTAAAGGCCAAAGTGGGAGTGATCTTAACCGCTCCATGCATTCCAATGAGGTCAACTCGTTACACTCGCTCCAGCCGACTAGATAGCGAAGCTTTCACCATACAAAGCCTCCAAAAGACATAAAGCTTTAGTGCCACTAAATTCAATTCGTTCGAAATTTAAAATTATTTCACTTCAGAGGTTTGCTCAGCTTTTATGCTAGGCTGGTTATATTTTTTGGCGAATTGGACTTGTTCAATAGTTTTCCTTATAAACAATACGATTACCTTACGATAAACTTTGAACTAAGTAAGAGCTCAAAAGCACTGTGTTTGCGATATTTGACACTAATACGGCTGTGGTTTAGTATTTCAATACTGCAATTTTGAATGTAAAAAAAACCTCTTACCATCGAGGTTGCAAAATAAATATATAATTGGCGATTAACTGAAAACACATTTTAAATAAATTCGAAGTACACTAAATTCTTTTAAATTTTTCTGTAAATTCTTTTCAATAAAATCCACTTGTGCTGAGAGCAATTTCAGTTAGCTCCGTCAATTGCTTTCAATAAAAAATAGCTAAACCGCATTTTTTTTTTTTTTTGTATTTGGTTTCATTTGCACTACTTCACATACGCTGTTGAGTAGTTTGGCATGCACGTATATACATATATATGTATATAAATGTTGATATTGGAATCAATTTCGTTTGGCAGTTTTTGATAATATTTGCGCTCATTTTCGTTTTGCTTTCACACAACCGGCTAAAGTTTTTGCACGTTTTAGCAATAAAGCCATTTTATGCAACATTTCAATGCTCAGCAGTTTCGATACACTTTGCAGTCGTTGGCAACGAACATACGTACGTACGTACGTACAAACTTGCGTGTGATGTGCGGAATGAAAATGATAACCCTACTTAACTGGAAGGGTCAGTTTGCACTACGAATTACAAATATTTTTAGTTTTCAAAATTCTCAAAAAAATCCTTTACTAAAAAGAAAAGCAAACACTATAACAAAAAATAATATAAAATGATTATGATGATCCTTGAAACAAATCAAAGAGCTCACTTTTAATTTCCTTTGTGTAACCTTAGTTTCTGCATTCCTTCTAAGAAGAAATGGTCTAAGTGTTTAGCGAAAAAAAATATGAATTCAAGCAAAAGATTATTTAAGTTTGTTTTAGTTTACAGCGAAGGACAAAATCTTTCAACAAGACAAGTTAAAGATTTTTGTTTAAGTTTTCTTTTAACAGTAATGGCGGCACGATATCTTTATCAAACAAACAATTTCGCCCTGGTGATTGAAAGTGATAACGTTTCTGTATTGAAATTGTTCATCGTCTAACAGATTCTGTTTTTCATTCATTCAACGCTGCAATGGGAGCGAAAGAAAAAACACACTTCCCTTTTCAAATGCCTTTGATGTTTGCGATTACGTATGAGTACATTAGGGTGATCCAGAAATGCATTTGAAAAATGCAAAGTCCGATTCATTCTATATCGAAAAAATATACCCATGTTTTTTTATTTCGAAACCAAAAAATTTTTGAAGTTCGCTCAGAGTTTTCCATGTATTTTATTTAAAAAAAAAAATCGTACAAATGTTAAAGAATTCTCGAAGATCAATATTTTTCAAGCCGAAAACTCTGATTCTCTTCAGGATACTTCAAATAATAATACCGAATTGCTTGTTTTACCACTTTTTAAAACCACTTAAAAAAATTTTGAGGTTCCTCCACTGCATTTGTGGGGGGTTTTTTCCCCTATATAAAATACATGGACAAATTTGAGCGACTTCTAAGTATTTTTTGATTTGCAAATGAAAAAACGGGGGTATAATTTCTTGAGTACGAAACAATCCTAGGGGGTGACAGCATTAAAATTCCTACTTAAATTTTTTCCTACCACCATAGTGTACATATCTACATATGTACATATGTACGTACACGTGTATTGATGTCTCTTTATTTTGCTATGTTTTCGAAGAGTTTTATCGTTTTCAGCTGCGCTTCTGTTATCTTTCAATTCTCTTCTCTACTCACTCACATTTGGTATTTAATATATCTACATACAAAGTACATACCAGGGATGGAAAATCAAATCTTTAAATTCTACTTAATTTGAGGAACAAATTGTACCTAAACGCTGACGAATGCACCTAAAAATTATTACGTACATTTTGTTACACACTCCACATAACGTCAAATCTATTAAACGGTACAAAAATATGACGGGTATTCATGCCTGATTTAGGGGGGCTCACGTTTTCTAATACTTTAAGCTAATTTAAAATTGGAAGAACTTTTCGAGGCAGAACAAAATTTTAGACAAGACGAATCATTATATTGCCTCACCCTTTTCAACGTGTTGCAACAACTTTCCACCACTCGCTGGCAGTTCTTTTGACTATGCTTCTGAAATATTGCTGCCCACAGCCCCTGTGTATGTAAGCCCGGCTCTCGCATTCGCTTGGTCTCTTTGTATGTCGCCTAAGTGTTAATTCAGCTTGTGAGAGATCTACTACATAATATATGTAAATTAATCGATATACTGGTCTTTCCAAAAACATAGAAAAATGCCTTACTAGAAGCATTACATACCGAACACAACCTATTTCAGACCGTCTGAATAGACTAGTGTGTCGAGGCTTATTAGTCTCCCTTATTTCGCTTTTTACTCATTTCCATTGGAAACTTTCGAGACTTTACTCAACCTTTTGGTTTAGCGGAGAATGAGGAAAAGTCAAATTACCACGACACTCTTGGCAGTATTACTTCGAAGGTAAAAATTACTTTGTTTACCTAAGAGCCAGCATACTGTAAATCAGACATCGAACAAATCAGAACTTTTGCCTGCAGGTGTTTAGTAAGGCCTGGCAGGACCTTCTAAATTAACGGAAATAAAATTAAAAAACCTCATATGACATATCAACGTAGACGATACCTGATTAAGAGAGAAACATTCGTAGCCCTTGTGGTTATACTATTCGAGCACAGATTGATTCGTCTGCACTAGGTTGGTTAAACTACTAGGAGGAAAAAATATATACGAAAACCTTTTTGACCACGATGAAAACGTACCGAAAATGATATATATGACCGAATGTATATACTTTAAATTATAAAAGGGCTGGAAATACAATTGTACCTACGTTTCCTTCCGTCACTGGTACACACATACATATGCTTTCACTTATACTCGTACATACTTTCAAAATTTGCTTTGCATAATGTTACGTATACGCCCCGGTTTGGTGACGGCGCAAATATTGAATTGTACATAAATGGCATTTGCTAAATAACAAAATTGTTATTAGTTTTCGATTAGTTTCTTTATTTTGCCTTTCCCGCTGTGGTTTTATACAACACCATTTTGCCAGGCTCCATTTGAGATTTCCCTCAAAGGGCGTTTGGAGTATTTGTATGGTAATTGAGTGTGGAAAATCATTGCTTCAACAAAAAATTAGTATTTACATACATAAGTACATATCGCTACCTTAATATAGAAAGGCCATATCTTACATGGGCGCTGAAATGCAAAAAAGCCGTGTATTATTTTTCACATTTTAAACTCCATCTAATTGCTAATTATTGAACTAAGCAAATCATGTTTACTTTATTGTAATCAACCTAATGATAAGAAAGGTGCGAAATAATTGAGGAAAGTAAAAGCTTCTATTTTTTTCTTTTTTTTAATATACCAAACTTGATTGCACTGGTCAGCTTGTCAGAAGCAAGGCCATGTGAAGTCATATTAATGCATTTCCTTTTATTATTTCAAAACAATTCATCCCTAAACGTCACCTATGTACTTATTTAGTTCCTATTGAGTCTTTACGCAATTTCGACAATATCCAAAGAATCTCCCACCATACAGATATATGCACACATTTGTATTTGTATATGTCTGTATGATTTCAAACTACTTCTATAAACTCTAATTATTTAATATAATATATACACAAATTATTTGTACATATGTATATTCCTCCCCTCTTCGCATTTCATACTCGAAGTAGTTATTTAGCTAATTACCGTCATTCTCTGACTTTCAAAATTATTTTTTCACAACTTGTTCTCATTCTTATCGCATTGTCACAGTTCATTAGCACGTTGCTAACTAATTCGAAGCTCATTTATTTATATTAAAATATGCACAAATGCAAAATTTGGAATGCTAAATATTTTGTGGATTTGCAGGAAATTGCACTTGTGTTGGAGAGCAGAGGATAAACCCGTACATAAAAACCAAAGCAAAAGTTGGTTAAATGGCAGACAATGAAATGCCAATGCTGAAAGGCATTCCCGAAAGCTAACGGTAATGAGTGCACTGAAAACATTTCTATTGGTATTGGAGAAAAATTACACCGTGAAAAAAAAATAAGGTATTTAGGAGGAAATACACAACTAATCGGTTGGCTTCGTT
>NW_016163729.1:31640-35049 GCF_001687245.7 Rhagoletis zephyria | reverse complement strand
AGACAAAGACAAAGACAAAGACAAAGACAAAGACGCATGCTATTTGAAATATTGGCCAAGTTTTACTTCACTTCAAATGACGTTAACTGCATAAACACATTACCTATCGAACTGAGTTATCAAAGCAACACACATATGCACGTGTAAGTGTAGACATACATACATACATATAGGCCACTCGAGATTAGCATGACTATCACCTATAGTATTGATTATTAGCTACAATTTCAAAGAATTTAGTTAGATGACACAGACATGGTAGGAACACCGTTGCGATCGGTCCGTTTTTCCGTTGTGGTAGCAAAAATATATTCGTAACTATTAATTTTTGGTGCATAAAATCGTCCAAGTAATTTGGTGTTAGTGAAGAAAAAATAATTGTTGTTAATATTTACGACTATTTAATAAGGTCTGTTTTTTTATTGGTTTTAGTGTATGAAAATAATGCAATTTTAAAGGTGTCCTATTGCATTTAACTTGACCTTAACTTGTGCTCCTGTAACAAGTACAAGGATTTTTGGAAATTTTCTTGCAATATTTAATTTTTCAAAACCAAACAAATATTAAGCAACAACAATGCTAACATGTGTGTGTATGAAAACATACATGTAAATACATAAAAACAAAAAAAAAATTGGTCTCGCTTGCTCGTCTGATTTCTATCCAATCTTTGGTGTAAATAAAAACAAATACATAAATAAATGTTTGAGTTTTAATAGCCCCTTCACTTGTTTAAACGGCAATTAGTATAATTGTGACAAGCTCTGATAAGGAGTATCTTAATTGATATTCGATAAGGAAATTGCGACCATGAGCAATCGCATATATGTACATATATACACATACATGCTAGAGAGCTGCATGAATTCATTCAAAATGGCTTATGAATTATTCATATATAAAACGAATGAATAATTTTGGCTTAAAATTTTTTTGAATGTGGGTGAATACGTGTGCTGATATAGTATTCAAACAAAGTGAAAATAAATTGAATTGAAATAGATGACAATTTTTTGTATGAATATCCGAATATATTTTTTGTGCTTATATGTACAAACCTACATACATACGCAGATTCTTCCATTTAAAGGTAGAAAATCTAAAACAAAGTTGATGTTCATAACTCACAAAATTCCAAACGCTGAGTGTTTTGAATTTGTATGTGCAGTAAAATATTCAAATCTACTGTACTCTGTTTGGCTAGCAGTTTGAATGAATTCATGCAGCCCTCTAGTACATACATGTGTGCATACATAGACAAAAATATGTAAACAAATATACATACACACATTCAGAAAAGTAGTTGGTAAAGTGATGACGTATGTATAGCAAGTGATTGATTAGTGAAACTAACAAAATTTGCTGATAAAAAAAATCTGGTCACTCGTAGCTGATTGCAGTGGAATTGAAAACTAATCACTTTAAAATGGGGGGAAAATACCTAAATTTTTACATGTGAGAATATTTCTTTTGCATGCCAAACGGAAATTTGTTGAATGGGAAATTCTAAGTCGTCATTAATCAGATCAGATTTTTTTTTTTTTCATGAAGCATATGACCTAATTTCTTTGTTAGGAACTTCGAGTGTAGATATGTGTGTTGGAAAACCTTTACACCCTTTTGATATAAATTCGCCAACGCTGATACTAGCAACTCAGTTAGAACATTACTTTCGAGTGGAAGATCTTGTGTTGCTGTTGTGTTTTTATTTTGCATAGGTACTTTATTTCTTAAAAGCAGAAGGAGGAACGTGCTACAACAAAAGCGTTTTGTGTAGAAAGAAACCATTAGATTAGTTCTTTACATTAAAGTTGTTATTAATAACAGGTGGGAGGATATGTTTGTGGTTTAAAATTTTACCAAATCTGCTATATGCCGGCCATATTAAATTCCTAATATATAGAACATATTAGTATCACCGAATATGAGTAAGAGAAACTTATTGTGATCCCTAAAGGGAGAGAACAAAAAAGTGATAGATGAAACGAGAATAAAAACGAGACGAAATAAGAAAACGTATATACTTAAATCACTAGAATGTCGAGCTGAGCCGATTAAGCCCTGTCCGTCTCTCCGTCTGTTTGAACGTAATGCCAGAGTGAGCAAGGAAAGGATCTTTGGCACCTCTGTCGGCAAAAACAGCCTCTACGAGGAAACGTCTGATAACTGATTGAGGCTGATCGACTTCGCCGGTGCTCGAAACATGGTAGTATGCAGTAGTAGGTTCCAGCATAAAAGTATCCATTGAGCTACAAAGCTGTCTCCAGATCAAAAAACGAAAAATCAAATCTACCATGTTGTGATGGACGGAAGGCATGCTTCCAGTATTTAAAACGTACGTACACTCCGAGGGCCAAACATCGACTCGCACCACTAACTTGTTGAAGCCAAGATATGCACCCGTCTCCCTGCAATAAAAAATGCCACCCAATTTATTCGTCACTCTCTCGACTCTCACACCTCTTCAACAAATCGAAACGTGCGAGCAGTGGAAGCATATTTCCCGCTCATAAATACCCTGCCATACGCGTCAACTACGGCGGGATTAGTCTTCTAAGCATAGGTTACAAGGTCTTATCGCGTGTATTGAAAGACTGAAGCTCGCCGCCCACGAACTGATTGAGCCTTATTAGTGTGGCTTTAGACCTGGAAAGTGCGCCAAATCTCGGAAAAGTCCGTATTTGTCAATCTTATTGTGGCTTATTAATATTTCATTTTTAATTTTGTTTTGAGCTTTTTACCACGATTATGTTTATTAAGAAAAATAGAAAAAGAACAAATTCTAAGCGGTAGAAGTTATATCAGATATTTCGGAGATCACCACATCTCCTCATCACACTTCTATTTTTTAGTCGTCAGCAGGGATCGAAGCCGCGTCATCGATGAAAAGGCTCGACACTCGCCATCTCTTTGTCGACTTCAAAGTCGCTTTCGGCTGCACTAAAAGGAGTTGCCACGATACACCACGATATCTGAATTGGGTATCCCCAATAGATATTATTGGGCTGTGCCAAATGACGTTGAGCAATACCAACCGCTCCGTCAGAATTAGGAAAGACCTTTTCCAATCTGCCGCGAGATTAGGGCTGAGACATCGACATCGATTTTGACGTAGAATACGTCTTACCTTAAGGTATGGGGGCTATGTTCAAATGTTGTAGTTGTAATTTTTAGAGCTGCACAAAAACGCTTATTGCACGAGAACTAATAAAGCGATTTCAAAGAAAAGTGTGGCGTTTCAAAGATAAAATTCCAAACCTGTCGACAGATTCATTTTTGTAAATAACCAATTCGGTTTCTGTCGTAAAAACAACGGTAAACATTGCCTTATTTTGGGGTCAATTTTGAGCCTTTAAAGTGCTCTAGCAACTTATTGTTGGCATATATAACTTTCATTTTCGGGATATAG
>NW_016163729.1:20934-29101 GCF_001687245.7 Rhagoletis zephyria | reverse complement strand
TATCGATTTTGCTTTCGATATTTTTTCGATTTTGATATCAATATTTTCATCGATTTCTTTATCGATGTTTTTATCGATTTTGCTACCGATATTATTATCGCTTTTGTTATCGATATTTTTTGCTTAGTGTGTGCTTTTGTTTTTTTACTTGGATATGCTCTTAACCATACCACGTATTCTACGTTTAAATTTAGCGGCTGTATCTCCGATACAGCCTGCAGGCCAAGACGAAGGCGCTGGACTGTTCCTTTTTTAAATAGTCGATGTTTTGAGACAAAATCGAGTGCTCAAAACATCGATTTTCGCTCCCGATATTTTGACAACATCGATTTATTTTATCTCGATGGCTTCCATCTATTTTCGTGGCGTAAAATTAATTACTCCTCTCAAAAAATTTTGCATAATATTTCGATTTCGCTTCTGTAAAATGTGAAATTAGACCAATAGGCCTAAACTTTTTATTTTCCTCTTTGATTTTATTTTTGATTTTTCATTTATTTTTAAAGTAAACTTATTACTTTCTTTGCATATTTTTGGGAATAAAACTGCTGCATAATTTACACTCAATCATTTCAAATATTCAATCGCCTTGTATCTTAGTAAAAAATATCGATGTTTCAAACATCGATTGCTTTCATCCGATGCTTAATCAACATCGATACATACTTAAGTATAACATCGATGCTTAAAACATAGATTTATGAGGTCGATGTCTCAACCCTACACGAAATCAGTCTACATCTATTTCTACCATCTTTAAAATAGTAATTTTCGAAAACATAAATAAAATTGCATATTTATAGAAGGTATTCGTTTTCTAATTTAATTTTTAGATTTTATTGGTTTAAAAGGAAAAAATTTTTTTTTTTTAATTTAATTTAATTTTCAAAACTATGTTTTTATTTATCTTTGTATTTATTTTTCCTCTTTGTAATTTAATTTTCCATAGTTTTTAGTTTTTAATATTTAAAAAAAAAAGTCGTTAGCCGATCTTTCAATTAGTTTTTAGAAAGACAATAAAGCGCTTTCAAGACAGTTACCAGAATTGACAATTTCGAAATACTGTGCTGGTTTATAACACATTCGCCCTGTAAGAGGTCATTAATTAAATCTGCTTACCGTTTATCTGGCCAACGTTGGGTACTCGCTCAGGACGCGTTCCATTGTCGCGTCATCCACAAAACAGAGCAGGCATTTCGCTTATGTGGGCAGATCGAAACGGTACACTGTGATTAGTTAAATTTAGAGCATTTCCAACAAAAGAATATCCAAAGAGGCTGCCACTCACCATTACTTACTTCGTTCTTAATATGTTTGTACGCTCAGTAATTTTAAGTGTTTTGCAAGAAAAACTAAGATCAAAAAAAGGCCTTTTCCAGTAAGTCCTTCGGCTACCTCTTTTTTCCTTTTGATAGCGCAGTAACCTGTTACTCAACACTGCAGTGTTGCAGCGCGCACTTATCTGCCTTGTTCTCTGCTGCCAAGTGCTGAAGATTGTCAAAATATAAATTAAGAAGCTCGGTTGTCATCCCATTGGAGAGACATCTTATGGCTTCCTGGCTGTTTGAAAAGATAACTAAGAATGTACCTTTCAAACCCTTTTAAAGGTTCATTCTAATGCAGGTCAAGAATAATGCCTTCTCTGAAGGAAAAAAATGTATCATCAGACCCACTAGAACTTGGAAGGAGATTTCCCTATGTGAGGAATGAAAGAGTACTCCCTTCGGTCTGATTTCAGAGCAATGAGAGAGATATGTCGGCTTTGACCTCCTTTATAGCTCGCATAGGAGTCAAACGGGAGACCTTCTAAGTGATCAAAAAAACAGTGCTCCCTGGTATATGACTTGAGGGAAATAAGCGAGACTTTCCAGGTTTGTGCTCCTTTATTACTCACTTAGCAGCAAAAATCGAGATATTTCGTTTTTTTACTCCGCTTTTTCTCTCTTACAAACAAAACGAGAGATCTCTATAAGCAGTGTCCCTTTTTTATGGATATTGGAGCAATAGACATTGCAATTAATAGAAAATCTTGTAATTTAACAATTAATTATCATAAAAGAAAAAAATTCTAAAAACGAATATTTTAGAAAATATTGTCTACATAAAGCGCAATAATTAAAAATGGAAAGCGAATATAGTAGCTTAAGTACGATATATAGGTACGTACGTACGTACCTGCTGCACTCTTTATTTAAACTTATCGCCCATTAGTTTTTAACTCAAAAATGTTTTTCAGATAGCATACAACTTTTTTAAAGCATTATTTAATACCTCCGTCCAGGGCATATAGCCGATATTAGGGGTTACAGGCTTCCAAGTTGAGAACGCATGAATCAGCCGGGCAGACTTTCCCCAATTACTTGAGTTATACGTATTATATTTTTTGTTGTTGGACATGAGGAGAAACTACTTCGAGCCACTTACTCCAACATGAACTCGCGAACGCCGCACAAATTTTGAAAGCTAGACACTAAAGCCTTTCGGTTTGAATGCGCCAGAGTAGCGGCACCACGGTTTACATTCATTCAGTGTCTGCTTTCTTACAAAAAATCTTCATTTTCGAGGGACTTTTCATTCCTCATACACATTAAACCAATTAATTATATTCCCAGTAGAACGCCTTACTGAAATTTTCACATCCTCCCCCTCTTTAGCACATCTTTCGATTAGTCTTTCGAAAGACAGAAAAGACAGCAGCCAGAATTGAAAATGAGCCAACATACAAATTGTAAACATTTAATAGTTCAATATTTTGCAGTACGAAGTCCGGCCTTTTGGGGGCCCGGCTATTTTATAGAGCAAAGGGTAAGCTCTTCAGTTTTGTGCATGAAAACCTTTATGAAGCTCTTATAAACTTGTCTTATCCTGGTACGCTCCAGCTCCTAAAAAAAAAAACTGCAGAAAAAAATCTTTTTCCCGAATTTAAGTTTTTAATTTTTTGAGCTATGACTTTTTTCTAACGAACGAACGATAACAAATATGAACAAATCAACGATATGCGATAAGCGATATGCCGCTCACTGATAAGCTGATCTACGCGACACGCTGAGTTGGGCAACAACACAAACAAATTTGAAGTGACAAAATATACTTGATTGTTCATTATCTAACAGCGGCGAACATAAAGTAGCAACTTAATAAATAACACTCACTTAAGCCATAAAGTCATTGTGTGTCAAGTAATGACATAAGATATCACACATAAACAAAATAAAAACACTTAAACGCTTTCTTGTTGAGCACTGTAGCGCGATTTATCGATAGATTTGCTTGCCGATAATGCCTGCGGGGCGGCAGTTTATATTCAGATATGTACATATGTACATACTTTTGAGTGTGTGTGTGTTAAGAAATTATTGCTTTCGTATTTATTTTAACTTTGCCACCAATGTACTCACTAAACTCTTATAAAAATAAATCGAGGTAACAATTTAGTTTTCTTTTTTCTTTTTAGCCACAAATAAACATATCACGAAATCAACTGCTTATACAAACACACACACACACACACACACACACACATACGAAAAGTGTCGCGTAATAGTTCACACTAGTGTTGTTCGGCAATCTTGATAACAAACCATTCAATTGTGAATGAACCGTCAGCATGGGTGATCTGTTCCGCAGTGAATCGATGGCCTTGTGCCAAATGTTTATACAACCGGAAGCGGCGTATTCATCGTTGGCCGAACTGGGCGAAAGCGGTTGTGTGCAATTTCGTGATGTAAGTGCATACATATGAAGGTGTTTGTCAAAATAAAACAGCAACAACAACAACAACAATACAATGTATGTATATGCAGTAAGCGCAAAAATTGTTGACATCCCAAGGTTTAGCATCCCAAAAAAAAAAGAAAGAAAAAAAATATGAAGTACCTAAAATGTTTACGGTTCACTCAACCCGCTCACCGGCATTGCAGCATTTTTTTACTACTTTACGACATATGCATGTATGTACATTAGAGTGCATCACAAAAAAGTGACATTTTTATTAGGTATATTTTAAGATTTCCGCCGAAATATTTCTTCAAAATATTACCATTTAAGTAAGCTGCACCCTTTAGAAAATATCAACAAAAATCTTATTATTTTGATTCTGCTGATAAAATTAAAAAAAAAAAATTATGCAAACTATAATGCTCGATTATTCGCCTTTTTCCCCAAGTTCGGGTTTCGAGTTATTCGAAAAATTTCAAATTCAATGAAACCGTGTTTAATTTATTAAAATTATTAAGAGCAGAGCTTTTATTAAGAAAAGAGCAAAACAAAATAAAAAACAAATTTTTTTAGATCAAAGATTAAACAAATTTCTCTTCTGCCATAAAAAAGCTTTTTCGGAGATGGAGCAAAAGTGTAGATCTTTCTATTCGAAGGGGTACATGAATTGGAGAAAAAACTGGAAAAAGCCTCGAAAACTTCGAAATACTCAAAACTTTTATTGAGAAATCAAGAAATAAAAAAATGGTTTGTTCGTTAAAAAATCCGATTCGATTCGATATTCAAAAAATGCTGATTTCAAAAAAAACAGTGGAAACCAGTTTATAAGAACCGAGTCAATCACCCCAATGCAGACCTTCTCAGCTTAAGCTTGTCTATCATCTGAGGAGGTTTTTGGAAAAATTATTTATAAAAACTAAACTTGTTTATAAAAAAAAACTCGGGTCCAGCTTAAACCTTAATATTTTTACGAAATATTTCGGCAGAAGTCTTAACCCTCAGTACAAAAAATCAGCCGCTGAAACTAAAGATGTAAAAATTTGTGTATCGGCTAATTTTGGGTCATTTATTTCAGAAATACAATCAAAAATTTTATAAAACTGTTAGTTTTACCATTATTCAGCGTCCATTATATTGGACAGTGGTAGTCTAGATTTGTAAACAGGAAAGTTATATCAATAGTTTTTCTTTTTTTCTTTTGCGAAATATATTTCAATAATAATATACTTTTTCTCAAAACCACTGTTTTAAAAACAAAAGCTCTTATTTAAGAAAAAAAAAGAGCTTTAGGTAAAAAAAAAGTTTGTCCAATATATTGAACAATTGCACTGAAAGGGTTAAAATATAATAAATTATAAGATTTCCGATGGAAAACCGGTCCGATTTTTTTTTTTTGTATGGAGAGTGATGCACCCTAATGTATTATGGGTAAATAATAAATTATTTTGCAAAATCATTTTTCGTTTCATTTCATTTCCAGCTGAATGCTCAAGTCAGTGCTTTCCAGCGCAAATTCGTTTCAGAGGTCAGACGCTGCGACGAACTGGAGCGTAAAATACGATACATCGAAAATGAGCTACGCAAAGATGACATCAATATAACTGAGGTGCTACACGAACCACCACCACCATATCCGCGGGAAATCATCGACCTGGAAGCGCAACTGGAAGTGGTCGAAATGGAAATACGTGAGCTCGCCGGCAATACTGTCAATCTGAAAGCCAATTACCACGGCCTGCTCGAATTGAGACTAATGCTTGAGAAAGCGAATGATTTCTTCGCCGACACGGAAGTCATCAAGATGACTTCGCATCGTTTCTCAGACGCTGTCGAGTATGCGCCACCCTTGCCCGGTCAACAACAACGCGGACAACTGGGCTTTGTGGCTGGCGTCATTAACTTGGAACGCTTCTTCTCATTGGAACGCATGTTGTGGCGTATTTCACGCGGCAACGTGTTCATCAAGCGTAGTGATGTCGATGACACGTCGCCCGATTTGAATACGGGCAATCAGGTCCCGAAAGCCATCTTTGTCGCCTTTTTTCAGGGCGATGAACTAAAGCAACGCATCAAGAAAGTGTGCGCCGGTTATCACGTCTCACTATATCCCTGTCCGAGCTCAGCTGCTGAACGTCAGGAAATGCTAAGCGATGTACGCATACGTATTGAAGATTTGCAGCTGGTACTTAATCAGAGCGAAGATCATCGCAATCGCATATTGGTCGCGGCGGCGAAAAATTTACCTTATTGGTCGGTGATGGTTACCAAGATGAAAGCGATCTATCATACGCTTAACTTCTTTAATATGGACGTGAGCAGCAATTGGCTGATCGGTGAGGGCTGGATACCGACGCGTGACCTGCCCGTAGTGCGCAATGCGCTCGCTAGAGGTTCGTCCAAAGTTAACAGCACAGTTAGTTCCTTCCTGAATGTTATCGAGACAAACGAACAACCGCCGACCTTTTATAGAACAAATAAGTTTACACGTGCCTACCAGAATTTAATCGATGCTTATGGTCTGTGCACTTATCACGAGGTTAATCCGGCGCTCTACGGTTGCATCACTTTTCCTTTCTTGTTTGCGGTGATGTTCGGCGATTTGGGACATGGTTTCATTCTATTACTTATTGGTCTCTACATGGTGTGGAAGGAGGAGAAACTAAGCCAAATCAAGGGTGAAATATTCAATATATTCTTTGTGGGCCGCTATATTATACTACTTATGGGCCTATTTGCCATGTACACTGGTTTCGTGTACAATGATATCTTCTCCAAATCGTTTAATATTTTTGGATCAGCATGGCATGCAGATAGCATACCTGTACCTAATGGAACTTTCAGTGGCGGTGAATTGATAATGTTGGACCCTTTGAATAGCTTGAATGACGTTTATGCCTATGGCATGGATCCGCTTTGGTCAGTGGCTGAAAATAAGATCATCTTCTTTAATGCCTACAAAATGAAGCTCTCCATCATATTCGGCCTCTTACACATGGCGTTCGGCCTTATATTGTCGCTCGTTAATTTTGTGCATTTCAAGCAGTATGCGCGCATTTTCTTAGATTTTTTGCCACAACTGCTCTTTTTGATGTTCCTCTTCGGCTATTTGGTGTTCCTAATGTTCCTCAAATGGGTGAAGTATTCCGGCAGGGCAACAGAGCAGGTTCTTACGCCTGGCTGTGCACCATCTATACTCATTTTATTCATCAATATGCTGTTATTTGGCAACACTGAACCCAAGGAGGGTTGCAAGGAATATATGTTCGAATACCAAAAAATCGTGCAAATAATAATTGTGGTATTGGCAGTTTTGTGCATCCCATGGATGCTGTTGGGTAACCCGCTGCTGGAGGCACGCAAGCGTAAACAGAGAGTGGTAAGTAAATAAGGCTCGTAAATGTTTAAGAGTTCAAATAATAATTGGTATTTTTCCATTACGTACTTAGCTGACAGTGGCCACGAATGGGATCGCAAATGAAGCATTTGAAGATCACAACAACGCAGTTGCGAGTGCGCCAGCTAAACCAACGGCGTCAACACACGGCCACCATGAGAGTGATGAGGACGAACCTATGAGTGAAATCTACATCAAACAGGCCATACACACTATCGAATATGTATTGAGTACTATATCTCATACGGCCTCGTATCTTCGCTTGTGGGCTTTGTCGTTGGCGCATGCGCGTAAGTACATACATATATTCGCTCCAACTTGTTACACAAATACTTGAAAATTCCGTATTTTTAGAATTATCAGATGTTCTGTGGAAAATGTTGATTCATGTGCCTATCAGTTTTCCAATGCCATTCGGTGGAATTATGTTGGGAATTCTCTTCACACCATGGCAATTTTTCACGATCAGCATACTCGTTATTATCGAAGGATTATCGGCATTTTTGCATACTCTGCGTTTACACTGGTAAGTAATTGAATTAGCTATTTGTATTTAAGTATTCAAGAAGATCGTTTGATGAAAGTACGTCGGCACGGAAGTGAAATTTCTTGCTATTACCCGCATAGTTCACTGTATTACACACGTATTTTTCCGCATAATAATGAACAATTATCTTAATCATAATTCCAATCTTAATCTAAATCTTAACCTTAACCATAACCTATATCTAATCTTTACTTTTTCCGCTAAACTTAACTGCAACTTTTGCCTTAACTTTAACCCTAATCTTAGCCTTAACCTTAGCCGCAACTTAACTTTAATTTTTATTTTAAACTAAACCTTAATCTTAACCTTAACCTTAGCTTTGACTTCAACTATAACCTTAACCTTAACTTTGACTTTAACTATTCTTAACCTTAACCCTTTCCTTAACCTTAACCTTAAGCATTACCTTGGCCTTAACCTTAATAAAACCTTATCATTCCCGTTAACCTTAACCTTAACCTTAAACTTAACCTTAACCTTAACCTTAACCTTAACCTTAACCTTAACCT
>NW_016163729.1:13926-18782 GCF_001687245.7 Rhagoletis zephyria | reverse complement strand
CGACAGGTTTGGAATTTTATCTTTGAAACGCCACACTTTTCTTTGAAATCGCTTTATTAGTTCTCGTGCAATAAGCGTTTTTGTGAAGCTCTAAAAATTACAACTACAACATTTGAACATAGCCCCCATACCTTAAGGTAAGACGTATTCTACGTCAAAATAATAAAATTTGTAGTACTCACTTTGGTGTTAAAAACCAATGCAGGTTAATGTCGCCAAACAAACGAGAGGACCGTATAGTAGAAACAGAATCTCATTTTTGTTATTGGTCTTTCCGACAGGGTAGCAGTACGATTTTTCGTTCCACAATTATCAGAAACAGATTTCTTCGAATTAAAAAAGTTTAAAACCGCTCCTGGATTACATTTTAAACCTGCTATTCCTGTAAACGGCTGAGTATGGCGACTCAAAAGATATTTTGTAATTAACGTATACTGGATTCAAAATTATTATATTTTGTATTTTATTTCGAATAATTTTCACCATTTTTTTAAATAACTGCTTCTGTCTTTTGCAGGGTCGAATTCATGAGCAAATTTTACGATGGCGTTGGTTACGCGTTCCAACCTTTTTCCTTCAAAGCAATACTGAACGGCTCTTACGAAGATTAGAATATACTTTTGGATTACATTTTTTGATGGAAAAGAAAAATACTATATTTAGCCACGAAATCGGCATTAGAAAATATGTTGCATAAGAAATTGTACATAAGTATGTATATTGCACATCAAAGTAATAGTAAAGTTCTTAGATGATAATGGAGATGGACAAATTCAATTACCTCTCTGTAATTAAGAGACATATAGTAAAGATGCGTTGATAAGACACGTCGAGTATTTATTTTATTTAATAAATAGTTTAAACAAATATGGAAAAACTTTAAGGGTAGTTCTTAAAAAAAAAAATAAGAGAAATTATCATGTAACAGAGAGCAGATCGAGTCAGCAAGTTTTGTGAGTGGTTATATTTACATACATCGAAATTTTAGCGAAACTATTAAACAAGGAACACACATATGCAAGAACCAAATTATAAGTAAGAACTTTTTCAAAATTTTTTATTGATAAATACAACAAAGTTTGAGAATTTAAAATTTTTTGAAAATTTTGAAAACATCAGCGTCCAAAATTTTTTTGAATCGTCAAGAATTACGAAAATTTTTTAAATTTTCAAGAACGCCGAAATATAAAAATGTTTTCAACATACGAAAACTTTTAATTTCGTTTGATCAATATTGTATATTCGACACTTTTACTTAAAAAAAAATTGTTAGAATTCTTACAATTCTCAAAATTTTTTAAAAATAAAAAATTTCTAGAAATCTAGTATTCATCATTATATTGTGTTATTGGGATTTACTAAAATTTCTCAAATTCAAAAAGTTTTGAAAGTTTAGAAAATTTTGGAATTCCACTCAAGTTATTAAAAAGGGGAAATATCAAGAAATTAATAATTATCAAAACTCTAAAAATTTTAAATTGCGGTGATTTTTAAATTTACATACACGATATATGTTGAAAAATTAATTAGATTTTTTGCGTTAAAAATTAGCGATAGCGAATGTTGGAATCCGGCTGTGGGTAGAGAAGAACTTGAGCATTTCCGGTATACGTTAGTTGCAACGGAAGGGACTAAGAAGAAGACGAATAATTGGGAATGACTCTTAGCATAATTTTAATCTTTATTTGTCAAAGTCCGATGCAACTATGAGAAATACGTATTGGGAAAAGTGAGGTGTATTTAAACTATATACATATACGACCCACGTGGCATTTGGCCCATTTTGTACTTCGTTTTATTAGACAAAACGGAATATGGATATGCCCAAAAATATTTTTTTTAATATCAGCTTACATTAAAGGCTTCATTTTCTTGCTCAAAATTCTTTACGTATGTATGCCACTTAAGTTACAAAAACAATTTGTGAGAGTGAAAGGCTTATTATTGGCATTAACACCCTGACTGCTTACCAGTGTAAACAAATGAAGTACACAGTAATAGTAGCAAGAATGAGATTATCAGCAACAGCAGCAACAACAATAAATATCCGTACTGCTTTCAGTGTAACATAAACAAACAGAACATAACAGTAACAATGGATGTGAACAAAGCGGAACTAACACACATAGACAGTTGAATAGATAATTTCTGAAATGCTGAAGGACAACAGCCTCAGCCAACAACAAAAACACGAATGACGTAACAACAACAATCTAAATAACCTGGTACACATGAATAATAACAATAACAGTTAGCATTGAGAGCGCTTGTGCGTCAACCCAGTCGGCAATTTGAAGAATGCTTTCAATTCACAACGTCTTCAGGCAGAGCTTTTTCAATAGAAACCCTTTCGTTGGAAGTTTCACGAGATGTTCTTCGAATGGCTCTGATGTTCGCAGACATGTAATTTCATGGGATTATACACATTGGTGGACCAGCCTCTCCTAGCGACGAAAGCATTAACCTATTTAATTCTGCAAAGAAAAATGTTTCTTAACCTGCCTACAAGGACGTCCGAGAGAATTTCTGCAACCGGCGGGAAATCGATTAAGAAAAGTGCACTGTCATCTGCGATGTACATAAATAAGTAGATGTCATATCACGAGGAAATGCCTACCCCTACGTAACTTAGCGTAGACTGGGACCTACAAATCTCTTTGTACTCTATATCCGTTGTTATAAGTCTTACGTAATACAATTGTCAATTCTGGCCACCATATTAAAAGCTCTTTTCTGCCCTTGAAAATGCATACTTATTGAAAGATCTGCTAATGAGGAGGTATTAGCGTTAAGCTGTATATATATATTTTTTTAAACAATAAAAAGTATTAAAGGGTAGACAATTTTAATTAAGAAAAAAATACAAATTTAATGTAAAGAAAAACAAATAAAAAATATTTTAAATAAATAATAAATGAAATTAAAATAATTTTTCATTTACTTCTTAAAACAATAAAATCTAAAAATTAAATTAGGAAAAGAAGAAAATTAAATTAAAGAGAAAAAAATTATAAAAGTTAAAAAAAAAATTTTATTTTTAAAACAAAGTCGGAAATTTAAACAACAAAATAACAAAAAAACTAGATATGTTTATATATTTGGAAATCTAAAAATGAAAAGTAAATGAAATTAACAACAGAAAAGCAAACTAAGTTTGAGGAAAAGCAGTGTTACTAAAAATTAAAAGAAATTAAAAAATATTTATATTTTTTTAAATAAAATCTAGAAACTGAAAGAAAAAAAAATTAAAAAAAAAAAATTTATTTGAAACGCAAAAAGCTTAAATAAGTTCCTAAAAATTAAATGAATTTAAAACGAAAAATATTCTTCTTTTCAAAATAAATTTGCGCATTAAAAGAGAACTAAATTAAAAAAGAAAAAACTTGAATTAAGAAAGAAAATAAATACTTAAACCCATTTCTAAAATTTAATCAAATTAAAAATACTAGATTTTCCTTTCTAAAACGTTTCAACGCTAAATATCAAAAAAAAAATTCGATTACAAAAGAAAAAAAATTTAATTAGGAAAAAATCCGCTGCATGAGGACTCCAACTCGGATCTATTGAATGGCTCACTCCTCGATTGAAATTGTTGGAGCGACGCAAGCTAAATGATATGCAAGTGCTTTCTCTAAAAATAGCTTTTCAGCACGAGTGATGAATGAGACAGGGAGAAAACCCCTTCCCAGGATACATCCATCCACCAGGAAACTTATATAAGTAAGTTCTATAGCTGTCCGCATGCCACTGGAAAGGCAGGACTGCTATTCACTATAAAGTAACGCACTATCCCGTTAAGTGACTCTTACAATATCTGTTCCTCACGCAAATGATGCCTTCAAACTCCAGCTGGGTGCACACTAATTCACGTGGGGTTGGATCATCTTCTTATAGAGTTAATTCATATCCTCTTTGGCAGCAGAACTTCCTGCTAAATACACTGCAGACACAATTGCAAAATTAAGGCTGTGAGGTCAGGTGCTTACAGTTATTATCTTGAGTTTACGCTAGTAGAAAAGAATCCCTCAATTCTTATCTGATCTAGTACGAGGCACTCTTGAAACTTTAAAAGCTCAGACTACAGAAAAATTATTCCACACAAGTATCGCTTATTGGGTGCGATGGGATGAGTACAAAATCTTGACCGTGTAACCTAATTTCATGTCATTATGCTCCGATGGCTCTAAATTATTCGCAAGGGCTCTTACTTACCCTCAGTTGTTCTACTATAATAACTAAAGTATAATTTAGCAAACTCGCTTGTTTTTACAAGCCACCACTTTGTGGGAACAAATGTGACGTGTCTATAGTCGAATGACTTTTACATTATATACATTATATATAATACATTATATAACGTAAGTATGTCGCAGCTGCCGCAGTGTCGTTTAATTTGATCCGTTGAACCAACTGACACCACGAGTCTCTCTTACCGAATCACCGAATAGGTATTACTTCATAGAAGTGGTGGACAATTAAGTCCTCCCAGTAGTACGAACGAACCGACGCCAAATATTTACGTGCCATAATATCAGCTGACGAATTCCATGCAGCTCTCTATTTACCAGAGGACTGATACATTTGTATAGCCTACTTTTCCACCAATAACTTACTTCCTAAGGTCGACTGTATCTTTCTTTTTTTTCTTTTTTTGGCGCTGTAACCGCCTAAGCGATTTTGGCCGAGTTCAGCAAAGCACGCCAGTAGTTTCTCCTCTGTGCCAACTGACGCCAATTGGAAACGCCAAGTGAAGCCAAGTCCTTCTCCACCTGATCTTTCCATCGCAGTGGGGGCCTCCCTCTTCCTCTGCTACCACCAGCGGGTTCCGAGTTGAATACTTTCAGAGCTGGAGCGTC
>NW_016163729.1:0-13421 GCF_001687245.7 Rhagoletis zephyria | reverse complement strand
GGGGTCACCTTTCTTGTGGATTGGGCAGAGCACACTTAAATTCCAGTCGTCGGGCATGCGTTCATCTGACCATATTCTGCACAAGAGTTGATGCATGCACCTTATCAACTCCTCGCCGCCGTACTTGAATAGCTCAGCTGGTCGACTGTATCTAGTCGGAAAAAATCAGGACCTAAGAACAAATGTGTTCAGCATTTTCTAGGCTTTAACCCTTTGGCGACCAAAGAGACACCGGTGACCGTTTAACGTATAAATTTGGCACAAAGATGTTGAAGCCCTTATAAGTCCAACATTATTTGACACCTTTGCAGATAAACTTTTTTTGGCGAAACTTTTGTTTTATGATAAGAAGTCGCTGAATTCGAGTCAGTTGTCATATCTTTGCATTTCCCAACGGATAAGTGGTCTTCAAATGGTTAAGTTCAAGTCGAACAATATGGACTAATATTATGTCCAAATATGGTACGGAAGCTCCTAAAACAACCATTCGCACTTATCCAGGTGTCGCATCTGCTCAGTGGACAATATTTACTATAAGCCTGTGAGCTCACCAAGCTTTGGATAAGCCTACTTAAACCATATAATGCCACGGGAAAGAGCTAGTAAAAAAAAAAAACTCAAAATAATAATCGAACACGATAGGCTTGTTTAACACTTCAAAGAGAACGACGCTTACAAAGTATCTTTCTTATTTCTTTTGCTGACTGGGATCTAAGTATTTCATATGTACATAAATGTTTAAATTTGCAGAAGCTTGTTGGTATGCTTTCATATAAACATGTGTGCTTTTCGTGCAACACTTGCACTTATTTATTGTAGCTCATTGCCGTTGCATTTTTGTTGCTGTGTTTATGTACATACATAGGTACATAGATACATATATATGTACATATGTCCGCAGACATGATTGGCATAACGACTTTTGAATCGTCGTCATTGCTGATGCCAGTGCATCTGCTGGTGCTTTTGTCTGCAAGCAGCTGTTGCTAATCTTGTCCCATTTACATTCCTACTACAGCGATGCAACAGTAGTTGTAAGTAGCTTTTTTTGTTTTTATTTTTTTTTTTTTTAATTTTAGGTACCAATTGTGCTGCACAACTGGACTTGAGAGTCAACCGCACAGAGTGTGGCGCGAGGCAGCATACAACAGACACAGAAGTATGTAGATAAACAAGCATTTATGAGTGTAAGGGATGTTAATTTTTTCAGCTTTTTCCGATCCCGGGATTTTCGGTATGTCGTTATCACAATCCCGAAATCATGGTATCGAAAAAAATCGCTTCGATATTGTTTGAGAAGCACTCCTACCATAAAATAAATAATAAATAAATGTATTTGAAACCTACTTTTTTATTTGATTTAAAGGACTTTGTAATTTCAAATATATGTATAATTAATTCCAAAAATTAATAAAAAAATCAATGCAATGTAGAATAAAAAATATGAGTACCAAATGCAAGAGGAAATTTCTTTATAATTAAAAAAAAGTTAAAATTTTTTGGATTCACTAAGACGAATAGGTAAAGTTTTAAGCTGATAATGTTAGAAGGACGAAATTCGAGGTTGTTATCGAGTTTATATAAGTCCTTAACATATAAGTTTTTCAAAAAAAAATATTGGGAAATTTCAGGATACAATTTTAAAAGAACATTTTCAATACTTACCAGTCCTTCTGCACAAAAACTTGAATTTGCTTAAATTCTACAGGATTTCGTCTTTAATTTAGTACCAATACTCATTCTATAAGCACATTTCTCTGAATTTTTTTAAATCATTTTTCCATAATTGACGTCAGAGTGAAAAACTAAAAACTCAATTTTGCTTTATTTGGCACATGGTTTTGCGAATATATTAATATTTGTGTTTAAAATTTACTATTGCGCATTGTTATATGTATAATAAGCTAGACATTTAAGAAACATATTAATTACTAAGTACATAAATAAAAAAATAAATATAACCAACACTGGTCAAGAAAAGGAGTTTCTATTATTGCCATCAGTGCAAGTTGCAAATCCCGAAAAGCCCGGAATTATTTGCCAAGAATGCCGGGATTTTTGTGACCTCGGAATCCCGGGTTTAACACTCCTATTGAGTACATATATACATATTTAGTACTTATAATAATATGCTAGCACTTATGTATGTATCTTAAGGTGAGTTCAGGTGCGAGCGAAGATACAATTTGGTCAACTAATTTTCACGTTTACTTATGTAAGTAGCTGGCGCTCTTAGGCGCACACTCACCTCTCCTAAAGGTGCAGCAAAGTGTTTTATTTGCACACATACAAATGCAAGTAGATATATTTTACTTGTTTCTATAAGCAGGCTTATTTTTTTATATAGCTTCGTTAATCGTTATTCTCATTGATGTGTGTGTTGCTTATAAAAAAAGAACTTTAAGTTTTCATCTTCTTTTAGTTGGCCTACATTTAGGCGTTGCACCGCAAAAATTCGCTGATGTTTAGCCTTGCTACAAGAACTCTGCGGTGGCACAGGTCAAGTGTTTACCTACGGAATTCCATTTACTCAATATATAGATGTGTGTGTGTGTGTATAATTGACTTACTCACAGACACGTTCGTACTTATGTGAGTGCCTAGCAAAGCAAATAGTGCGAGTCGTCTTTAAATATTCATACGCTTTTGCTTTTTTTTCACATATATACATATTTCTTTTTCCATTTGGCATTTAGTTATTTTTTTCTAAATATAAAAAGGTGTAAAGCTGCAACTGCTTACAATTCGTGTGGCACAGACAACATATTATTCAATTACCCACATATATATACATATATAGTCGCGCATCTGCTATAGTATCTATAAGCACTAGGTAGGTTACTGAGCGGCACTCAGCTGAATCGCTTGCCTTTCACATAAAATTTAATAATGGCGAGCACATATTTCTTGAACGTTTGCTTGCTAATTAAGATGTGCATAAATAAACACATTCATGGAAATAACTACATATGGGTCAATCCAGTGCAGGCGATACCACAGGTCAAAAAATAAATTGCATAGATTGCGTTTAAATCTATGCGGGTAGACCGTTCTTTCGATTTACAAAAATGAGGTGTCATTTAAGGAGCTTGGGCTGTAGATGTGCAATAAAGGTTTTATTTTTCGGAAGGAGTTGCCACCTGTTAAACAATTAAACTGAATTTATTTAATAATCAATGCCATCAGATACGTACCGTTCCGCACCGATATTAAAGTGTGAGGTGTCAAATCAAAGGGCTCGGGCTGTAGATATGCAATAAGGTTTTGCTTTATTTTCTCGAAAGAGTTGCCACCTTTTAAAAAATTAATCAAAGTTATTTAAAATACTAAGTAAAATATTCCTATATGGTTATCAATCTAAATGGTTTTTAAAGGCTTTATTTCTAAACTATGTAAATGTTGAGGGTTGCCAAATGTTTAGGAAATAAATATCAATTTGAATTAAGGTAATTGGAATGCGATCACCCACTGGGTGCCAAACGAAACAAGTTTAAGGAGATAGTAGTGGAAAATATTTTGCAGAGTGCTTCCACCTGTTTTAGAGCCGAATATACACAAGCTATAAGAAATTTAAAAATATAGGTGTCAAAAACTAGTACTAGTGTAAAAAAATCTTTGCTTTGAACATATAGAATTTTTTAAGGTTGTTGCCACCTGTTAAAAAAGCTAGATTTGAATTATTTAATAAGTTAAAAGAATCAGTAAACGTTTGTAATCAAACGAAATGGGTTTGAAAGGTATTTATTTCTAAACTTTGTTTAGGAGAGTTGCCACATGTATTTAAAAGTGTTTCTACTTAATTCATCAGCTAATTGCAATATACATACATATATAACAAAAGAGATTTAAAATGATTTAAGTTTGAAAATACTTCTAAAGAGGGTTGCCACATGTTCGAAAAGTTGAATTAAAATTGTTCATTTAATTTTTAAATTAAAATTTTTAATTTTTGTTGAATTTTTTAGTAGTTCAAAAGTATTGCTTCATTAAAACCTCAACTACTCCACGATACAATACGCCGCTTTCGGGGCGAGACCTTAATATTATATATGAGGCATGATTCTTCCTGTCACATTTTCTATTAGATTTACTTTTTTTTTAAGTTATATACCGGGTTCTACTCTTCGTAGTGACATCGTCTTAATATAGCGTTCTATATAGGGTTCTACTCTTCGTAGAAAGTTCTTCTTAACGTTGTTTTAAAGCTACGACGGGTATCTTCGATTTCTCATCGTGGAAGCATAACAAGATGTGATCAGTACATTCACTTCACTTTTTCGGCAGTTCTATACCGGTCACTTATTTAAAATTAGTAAAATAGGTACTAATGCTTTAATACTTTTACTCCACTGGTACATACTATTTCAAAATTAGTGTAGAAAAATATATAATTACAGGTTTTAAAACCTTAATATATGTTTGCATCGATACCTCTACTAAGGTTTAAGGTAGTAAACTATACACAAGTTCTTTATTTCAGCACAAATTATTTACAAACTGACGCTTATTCTATGAAATCAAGCGCAGTTTTACACTGCTGCCAAATGTAAATAAGGATTAAAATCTAAAAACTAATTAGTACAACTAATTAAAATCTGTGGAAAATTAACAATAAAATATTTTTTTCGCAAAATCTATAAAGGACCCTAACCACGATATTTTTTAAGTTTTTACATTTTGATTGCGAAAATTGTTCTGAAAATACCAAATTCTTAAAACATTACAATAAAGTGAATTACTAAAATGGAGAATTTTAGACACTATTTACCCCAAAAGAATACTTTTATAAAAAGGACCTTATTAAAATTTCACCTTGTGGTTTTTCCACCGAGTCAGTTTTGGAAAATGTTAATTTTGAGTGTAAATTATAAAATTCAATTTAATGCGTTATTAGATTCGTATTAGCTAACATTTTGAAATGTCTCAAATTAATGGTTAAAAAAAGTTACTTAAATTGTTCACAAATCGAGTTAAAATGTCCCATCCATCACGTTGGAATGTCCCATATAATATACAATAGAAATGTAGACATACATTTTTAAATTTAAATCTCTTTTGAATATAAAAATATTAATTTAATTTAAATTTAAACTTTTCAATTGAGTTGTGACCTTTTGACCCACTTTATTTGCAAGTGGAAATTGGAATGTTGGTCAAGTGCAATACTCACACCTGCCTCAGTGTTTTGGTTAATTGGTCGTCTTAAGCATTACATACATACATACATACACATGTAAGTACTCGTATATTTTTTTATACGCAGCTAAGTTGCTCGAATGCGCGTGCAATTTTTTCTGAGGTGGTGAAAATTGCGTGGTAATACCCGTATATATATATGTAAGTATGTATGTTATGTACATTCAGTGTGTGCGTTTTTTTTTTTCTTTGTATAAAAGTGTATACTAAAATTACGCTACGAATTTTGAAAAGTCTTTGACTCTTAACCTTTATGTCAACAGCAGAAAAATTATTCGTACGTCAACAGCAACATACCCGGGTATGCACATGCATACATTTTATATGGGAAATGGCATTGTGTTATGACGAAAATGTGAATATTTCACACATTTCTTTTAATCTGGCTAAGACTTTGTTATTATTTTCTAAAAAAATATGTGTTTATTTTAAGTATGTAAAACAATATTTGAGAAATATGTTATTTTCCTGTCTGAATAGTGGAGTTTCTCAGACCACACTTTATGATCATGGCTTTCGGATGTATATGCGAAAAGGATTGTTTAGGTACAACAACTTGTATAATTATGTGAGAAAAAGGTTTTTCAAGTAAAAAAGAAAAGAATTCTTGTGATGTTTGTTGTTACATCATGTAGTTCAACGCTTGCACAAACCTGAAGAATCCGTCGGCAAAGAATTACTTATGTACAATCGGATATTATTTGAATTTATTTAGTACGAACTTGGAGACTGAAGAGATATGGGTTTTATGTAGCCAAATGTTTCCCAACAAACCCAAATTTACAAAAGTAAAAAATTGTTGATGATGGTGAGCGACACATTCGACAACAGCTTAGTGCACTGGATTCTTAGAAACAGCCGGAATACATTCGATAATAGTGACGGCGAGCCTTTGGTGTCTGAAGAGATTGTGGACGAATTTAAAAGACTTAAATTTTTCAAAGCTTAGTAACGACCCATATTTGTCTTGTGCATATTGTCGCCGACAGAAAACATTGGTTGAAGAATTTGTTTGCTAAAAGCAGTTTTAGTAGAATATGTCTAAAATTATATAAATTAAAGTCAGCATCTTTGACAATATGTAGAATACAAAACGGGAGTGCTCCATTCAAAATTTAGATTTTCATATTTTCAAAGATATGGGTGATCCTGCGAAATTGTGCAAAATTGGTGCAGCTGCGAAATTTTTATATACATATTACGTATGTAAGTACACTCCGCTTCATTTCAATATTTTTTCACATTTTTTCCTCAAGATCCGAGCTTAAAGAAAAAAATTCTGGTACAAATATATTTAATTTGATCTAGATAGCATTAATCATCATTTCAAAAGCTTACGATTCCGATTACTCATACGATTAAAATTACGACTACGATTACATTTACGTTTATTATTACGATCATGGTTACATTTCCGATTATGCTTACGTTAACGTTTGTAATTACGATAACTTTGACGTAAACGTTTACGATGTTGAGCAGTCTCGATTTACATAAGTCCTCCTTAAGTACTTATTCGCGTATGAATGCATTTGTTCATCGATACAACCATGCATACATACCTACATACATACATCTGTTTATTTTATCATTTTTGCCAAACTGTACTGTCATTTTATTGATTGTTGATTCACTATTTTAAAATTTGTTTCCCCCCATTTAATTGTTTTCCTTTTCCTTTTAGCTCGGATATTTTACATCCAGCTGCAGTGCAGCAACGGCTTACTGGCCTGGCACCTACCAAAAGGTTTTCAATTGTATTTACAACAAATATAAATCAAATTGTGCCAAACGCTTGGCAATTCAAACTACGCTCTCAAACGATTTTATTTGTAATTTTTGGCAGAAGCGCGCCATTGCACCGCCGCCACTATTGAACGACACAAACAACCATCAATGCCGCTATTATTGGGCGTTGCCAACGAAAGGCGCTCCTCACCACTTGCACTTGGCAAAGCGACTGGAAATTTTCCACAAATATCGGTCAACACACATTGCAATGGACGCCCCCACTAAACCGCGGTGGCATAGGCAAAAAATATTCTGAAATAAAACAAACACCTACAAACCACTTTACGAGTTATGTATGTACGTGAGTGCACTCTCGTTGATTTGCATATTCGCCGGCCCATTGACTAAATTTGTTACTGGTAAAATTGTATTTGGGTGGCTGTCGGTTATTTGCCAAGCAATCGGCGGCACCCGATCCGTTTGCGTACACATTTAGGCTATCTACACACTCGTCTTCCAATCGTCGCAGTTGCGTTATCGTCTCGCCCTGAAATTTTAAGCCGAGCACATGCATTTCAGTAGAAGGCTGCACACTTGCAGTTATCGGCAAATCGTATAAGATGCAGAATGGGATAACTACGACACTGTCGTTTGCTAAGCGTTATTACATTTTAGGGGGGAAAATTAGTGAGAAAGTAATTATTAGCATTAGAATTACATTAAATTTAGTAATTAATTTAGCGAAAGTGTAGTCGTCATGTAATCGGTGCATCATGTTTGTGACGACGATGAAGCAAGCGACGATTGGACGACCAATGTGCAGAAGGCCTAACATGGTGTTTTTTTAACAAACTGAGTTGCGTGCAAGTGGTGTGGTATCTGTGTTTGTGTCTGTACGCGAGCTAAATTGCCTACAAAACCAATCGAAATAGAGAATTTATTGCATTTTCATTGTTGCTGTTCTTTTTGTTCTGCTCAGTGACATACATATGTACGAGTAGAACTACATACATATGTATTTTTTTTTTTTTTTTATACAAGGAGAAAGCATCGAAAGCCTGTACCCCGTAGTGTGGAACTTTAATCCGAACTAAAACTCCCTGTATGTCCGCTGTACCGTATCCCCCCCGGTACCACCGTAAAGTATTTCGTCGGAGGGCGGTTGAGCCTTACATATGTAATTGTATACATATGTCCATTTCCCGTGTGCTGGTTTCCCCATCAGCTGCCTTTTGCTTTGTTTATTAAAAACCATATTTTTTTGTTATTTTTCCTATTGCATTTTTACATGTCGCTTGCATTTAACAAATATTTGGCAAATTGAAAAATGTTAAACTAACACTGCCGCATAAATGTACACACTTTTAAAGCCATATATGTAAACTAGAGTGGTCCAAAAACGCATGTAAACAAAGTAAAGTCGGAATTGCAATGCTCTCACCCCCTAGGATTGTTCTATATCGAAAAAAGTATACCCCTATTTTTTATTTTGAAATCAAAAAATTTTTAAAGGTTGCTGAAAGCGATCCTGATATATCTGCTAGATTTGTTTGTATGTGTATTCCGAGTACTTTATGCCAGGCACCCGGACTTGTATAACTTTTATAATAAAAGTCATTAGAAAAAAGTTATTTTTGAACTTTAATTTTATTTGAAATAAAATACTCGGTCAACCCGGACTTTCATTTTTTGAGTCCAGTAGTAACAGTCCTTGTTCAAATATGTTTTAAGGCTGAAAGCCCTTTCCTAATAATAAACAAACCGTTCATCCAAATTAAACAAATTTGGTATCAGATGAAAGAGGACTACAATTGCTTTCAAACTGAAATATGAAACGAGGAATGACATCTATTAAAAACTATTTCAATTAAAAATTTTAATTAATTAACATAGATCAAACCTTGGGTTAGGTGTATGAATTTCTTTTATATTAAATTATAAAAAAATATAAACTACCACATGTTACGTTTAGAATATTCTATTTGAAAGCTATTTCTGTCCTCTTACATTTGATACCAAATTTGTTTGTTTGTTGGATAAATGGTTTTTATTATTAGGAAAGGACTTTTATTGCGGTCTTAAAAAATATTTGATCAAATTTAAAAAAATAATTGTCCGGATTTTTTAGTTATTATCGGACTAAAAAGTTCGAAGTATCAAAAAGACCTCAGGATTCTTGTCCAAAAGATGGGCCTTCACAAACAAAATGCTAGGCATTTTCTTCGCTATTTACTTTCTATTTGACAGCTGCGGCAAGCTCTATTATATGGCAGTCCCTTCTCTCTGCATATTTGCCAATGGGCCAGTGGTCCGGAATGGTTGCTACAATTCTAAATACTTCTTCCCTTGATCTGTGTATTAAGCTGGTCTAGTATCTTCGTCGTGTTATAGTCAGGTCAGTGTTCGCTGGCTAATATCTATGTACCACAACCTTTGTGTCAATCGAAAAGGTCTAAAAAGGTTTTGGCTTTAATATATTTTGATTAAGGTTGCCACCTGTTTGAAAAGTCGAATTTAAGTTATACCAAAAAGTTATACGAAATATTAAAACACACCCTGGTGTGAAATAAAGTCAATTGATCTTATCACCTGTCACCATTGCTTTCAGCGCCAGCTAGCTGATTAAAATATAACATATGTCCTTGCCACGGGTCTTAGGAATTGTGGTACAGCCTAAAATTTAGTGAAAATCCATTCATTAGTTTTTAAGTTATACCTATTCTTGCGTAATTTTGGGCTTTATTTTATATACATACTTGTACATATGTATAAAGAATATATGCTCTTTAAAGTATTTTTTGAAACATGTATTTTATTCATGCATAAAAACGAAATAAAATTGCTGAAACACTTTTTTTACCCACTTAAAGGTGCCCAATTTTTCTGCGCTAATTACATAAATTGTAACTTGCACGTCGCCCCAAACCCCGATCCTGAGCGCATAAAAAAAAGCGACAACCAGCTGGGCAACTAGCCAAGCAATCAACCCAACCGACTCAACCACACAACTTATGCAGCTTTACGGATCTACCACAAAAATTTCACGATGTGTATAATTTCGCATTTATATGCTAGGCTGTCAGTTTGCACCATCAACACGACACACGTCTCACAGACGAATGCAAAGCCACAGTTGGGGACAAAACATGTGTGCAGTGGTGTGCGTGCGTGGAGCGTGATCTGCGAAAGAGGTGTGAGACGTGAGACGTGCAACGTAATTTCAGGCGCTGGAAAATTTACATATGTATGTAGCTATATGTCTGTTAGGCTGTGTTGTTGTATAAATTTTACAACATACACATTGGCGCGGTAGTATGCAAATATGAAAATGCATTTTTTTTTCTTTGTATAAGAAGTTGTTGAATTTCGGTGTCAATATAGCGTCATAGTTGTCATAAATCATATTAGGTATGCATGCCTGCACGCATATGTAGATAAATGTATGAATTTGCATATGTGTTTGTACGCATGCTTGAATATAAGTTAGTATGTTACATAAGTTAGGCAACAACCAACCAACGGCCGCAACACTAAGCACGATATGAATGAAATGTGCCAATAACCGCCAAAAGACACGCAGGGTTTTAACAATTTCTATATGCACATACGTAACTATGTACTCGTACAGTGTGTGACAATGAAGGTGAGCCCACAGACATAATAAGTTGCGAATGTCGCTTTTATAACGTCACATACTCGTACCTTTTGCCAGAAACTCATATCCTTATTCACGTATTTACCAGCCAATTCCAGACGCTTTTACGACTTCCCACGTTAATTAGGGTCTTATTTCGAGCCATTCGTCCATTATAAACATTTTTTCTGGGAACACTAATTTAAAAATCAAAAATAACTCTTATTTGCAGATTATTTAGATACAAATCAAAAATAATTATTATTTTGGATTTATAAGATAAACATCAAAAATAGTTGTTATTTTTTTTAATTTTACACAAAAATTGCAAACAAAATTTTATTTTCAAATTTGAGTCTCGGTGTCAAAAGAAATCCATTGGTACATAGGCATTACTTAGTTGTAGAACATTTCCTTCATAGTGAATTTTTCCATGTCAGTTTTCATCAATAACTGTTATGTTCGGTCCCTGCTTCAAAGTTATAGCTGCCAATAGTGATGTATATCCCTGAATGTTGCCATCAGGCACTTTGTCTTGTCCTCGCTCAAGGCTAGACCAACCTCTTTAGCTTCCCTTTCTAAACTGGAAAATGCTGCGATTATATCCCTCTTTGAGAAATTTCAATCACTCTTTCTCTAATTTTCGAACTTGTTTGTCGGTCCATCTTCGCTGATTGCTCTTTAATGCGTAAAAAAAAGTCGAGAGCAAAAATTTTATTTCTAACAGCGACTTACCACTATTTCAACAAAAACCAAATTAATTTGACTCTAACGCGCAATTACATCTTAATTTTAGTTTTCCAAAATTATCCTAATACCAGATGAAGGTATAGACCAAAATGCACCTTTGAGTACAAATTTTTTGTTCGCTATACAAACTAACTAAGAGATTGGGGTCATCGTAATATGTGTGCCAAAATTATTTTATTAGGTAAATTTGGCTCACTTTCACTGTGACTCACTGTATGCACTATGCTTGTATCTGTATGTATTCATGTATATGCATTACATGTTATACTTAATAATTTGAGTGACATGCACATAATTGCTTTGCAAGATATACATAAGAAAAACCAGGTTTTAAAAGAACTTACTTCTAGTTTTGTTTGCAGTTCAAATAAGTAAGTGGTTCTTCCGTATCTGTTTTCAAAGCAACTGAATCAGATGCTATTCTGAAAAAATTATGCCTCGGGACCCCTACCGCTACAATGATAGGAAGTGACGGGGGAAGCCAACACATTAACCAAAGTCATACCGACCCATCAGTCCTACGTCTTTTCACTTAGTTTCACTTAATTTTTTGTTTTGAAATCAAAAAATATTTAGGGAGTGCTCAAAGCTCAAAGTTTTCCATGTATTTTATATGGAGAAACAAACAGTTTTTCATAGAAAATAACAATTCTTGAAAATCATTATGTTTCGGTCGGAAAACTGTGGTTCTCTTCAGGAGACTTCCAATATTTATACCCAATTGTTTATTTAACCGCTTTTTAACACCAAAGATTTTTTTTATTGGTCTCCCCATTGCATTTTCTGGGGGTTTTGGCGGGCCTATAAAATATAGATACCATGAAAAAATGGTCAAAAAAACAATTTGATATTATCACTGTGAGTTTTCTGAATAGAAACTGAGATTTGCGATCGAAAAATATTGACCTTAAAGAATTGTACACTATTTCTACGAAAAGTTGTTTTTCCCCCCATTTCACAAAAACAAATAGGGGTATAGTTTTTTCGGTATATTACAATCCTCGGGGGTGGCGCCATTAAAATTCGGACTTTACTTTTTCACATGCATTTTTGGACCACTCTAGTATTGTTTATCGATGGCATGCAATTCATATTTGAGCTACTAATCAAGTTATTAGCAATAATTGACAGTAGATTTGCGACACCTTTTTTATAAATACATGCATACATATGTAACATGAAAAGTAAATAAAAACGTCTGGGCTTTAATTTATACGATTCAACGGTCATATTTGTACGCCATCCATGCGGCGCACAGTGGTTCAGCCCCATACATTTTTTGGAGAAAATTAGAAGCAGTAGGCGTGGGGCTTACAATTTTCGTATGTAACCTCTAAGGACGTACATCAAGAAAAATACTTAAAATAGGCGTGATCGGTTTAATTTAAAGCATACTTCCCAAACAAACCTAACCTCAGAAAACCCTTAAAAGGGACGCCGATGAAAATTCCGAAAAGACTCCGAAATTTCGTCCATATATTCAAAATTACAGTAAACATATATGTAAAAACGCAAACTCGATTTACTTTATCGCATAACTCCCATACAAACCTAACCTCAAAATGCACAAAAATGTCATTAAATGAAATGCTTTTTATATTTCCATACTATGTGCTTTTATTAGCGATTTTACTTGACTCCCACATATTTTTTGTACAGTAAATTAGCACAACTTGCGTGTCACTGCAATTTTATAAAATTGTATATTTTTTAATTAAATTCTAAAAATATTTTTGAAACGTTTTCGATTTTGAAATTTACGTAAAATATTCGTAACATTCCAACACTTCATAAAGTTTAATTTGTTTTCAAAAATATTGATAAAATTTTTAGTAGCACGCTCCCAATGTTACAAAAAATTAGATGTACAATATATTGTACAAATGCAGGGAAAGGGTTAATGTTCTACTTATATCGTAGAATTTGGTGTAATGTTTTTTCAAAGTCTAAAAAAATTATATGAACAAATTCCATAGAAATTTCTTTAGTTAAGTTTAACTAATGATTTACTAAGCTTTAACACAAATAAGTTAACGGCCATTAGTAATGAAATATTTATGTTACGTGAATTTAAAAATTTTGTCATATCGCCACTAACAGCGATTTAAGG